>NW_028252884.1:0-67211 GCF_964263255.1 Lissotriton vulgaris
TTCGGGCTAAAAGTGAGGTCGACTGCCCTACGGAAATTAACATGGGGAAAACATGTTTTGGGACCCCCCTTTTTTCTCAGCCCGTGCGTGATGAATCCCCCCAAACTTTCAGGCAAAGACAAGAGCGCCGCAAGGCAAATTTGAGGAAATTTTCAGGCAGATTCCTCAACCGGCGCCAAAGTTATTCCCAATAAAATGTTGTGATTTCCCTATTGAAAATAATCCTAACTATAACTACCTACTGGCGACTGCCAGTTGGTAATATATATCTATCTATATATCTATATCTATATCTATATCTATATCTATATATATATATATATATATATTCACTGAAAAAACCAAAGGTTTCACACCAGTTATAGTTAGGAATTAGCATTTAAAAAACCTATGAAATTCACTGAAAAAACCATAGGTTTCACACCAGTTATAGTTAGGAATTAGCATTTAAAAAACCTATTAAATTCACTGAAAAAACCATAGGTTTCACACCAGTTATAGTTAGCTGGAAATTTTACTGATATAAAACCATTGAAATTCCCACGTTATAGTTAGTCGGACTCACTATAACTTGCGCGTGCAATGCACTGCTGATGACATCACATATTACATCACTCATGACATGGTCAGTGACATCACTCATGACATCACTGATGACACCATCCTTGTGACACAGTGACAGACCTCCTTTCAGTGTAATGTAACCCATGAAACACATATTCAAAAATAGAAACTAATATTTTCAAAAAAGTGGATATACCCATACCAGTTACAACAACCAATTCAGTAATATCACCATCTAATACACATCCACTCATGTGTATGTATATGGGTTATTAGATATTTTTATTAGTATCAGTATGAGTGTCTATATGGTTTGGTGGGGGTATTACTTAGCACATAGATGCATGAGTGACTGACTCTTTGTTTGTATGTGTTTTGAAGACAACATATGTACAGGACTGTATGGGTGGATGAGTGTCTATATGTGTTTGTTAGTGAGTGAATGACTGTCTCACTAGTGTCTTTATCAGTAACTACATATGTTTTAATCTAGTATATATGAATATTGATGTATATAAGTGAGTATATGTGAGAGTAAGAGATTGTAAGAGTTCCTGTTTAAATAAGTATGTGTTTCTATAAGTGATTGTTTAAGAGAATAAATATGTGTAATTTTAAATAGAAGTAAGGTGGAAGTGTGTGTATAACTCTATATTCAAATAAATGGATGTTCAATAGTTTATTTGCACGTGTGAATATGTGTGTGAGTAACTTTTGGATGAATGTCGGTGTGTAACAGGATGTATAGGTGTATCACTTCATATGATGAGTGAGTATATGTATGAGTGACTATATAGAACTGTTGGTGAATGAGTGGATGTGTATATAGATAGTGGAATTACTGAATTGCTTGTTGTAACTGATATAGGTATCTCCATTTTATTAAAAATTTCAGTTTCTATTTTTGAATATGTGTCTCAAGGGTTACATTATAGTGAAAGGAGGTCTGTCACTATGTCACAAGGATGGTGTCATGAGTGATGTCACTGACCATGTCATGAGTGATGTAATATGTGATGTCATCAGCAGTGCATTGCACGCGCAAGTTATAGTGAGTCCGACTAACTATAACGTGGGAATTTCAATGGTTTTATATCAGTAAAATTTCCAGCTAACTATAACTGGTGTGAAACCTATGGTTTTTTCAGTGAATTTAATAGGTTTTTTAAATGCTAATTCCTAACTATAACTGGTGTGAAACCTATGGTTTTTTCAGTGAATTTCATAGGTTTTTTAAATGCTAATTCCTAACTATAACTGGTGTGAAACCTTTGGTTTTTTCAGTGAATTTCATAGGTTTTTTTAATGCTAATTCCTAACTTTTTATACAGACTCATACCTATGTGTTTTTTAGTGAATTGCTAAAGTATGTTTTTGTAAAAATGAACACTATAATGTATATTGAGATAATATTTTTAATTTAAAATATTTTTTTTTATATTTCGCTTTCGGTGCGCGCACCGGTGCGCGTACCGTCAGCGCACTAACAAAAAAAAAGAAAAAAAAATGAAGGAGGGACTGTGTAATAGATAGTAAGACAGATAAAAAGTGTAAAAGGAAGTAACTGAGAAAAGAAAAATGAATAAGGGAGCAAAAGAAAGAAGAAATAGGAAGAAGACTAAAGCAGAGGTTAAGGGAGATTGTAAATGGATGTTGAAAGTAAAAAGAAGGACAGTTAAGTATGGGAATGTCAGGTAGTGACGGAATCAGAGGAAAAGAATAGCAGTGATTGAGGGAAAGTAAATATCAGTGAATATAAGTAAAAAGGGGTGAAAGAGGGTACATGTAAGTGAATAAGGGTAACACATGGGGAGTAATAGAGACAAACAAGAGAGAGAGTAAAAGAAGGACTGTCACAAAGGGACTAAGTGAACCAGTAAAAAAGGTAAGTGAAGGAGTGTGCATAGGCAGAAGTACTGAAAGAAATTGAATGTGGTCGGAAGTAAACATGGAACAAAAGAATAAGTGAGGGAAGCAAAGTAAGGAAATAGGGGTGCGGTAGGGTGACAGAAAAATAGTGAAAATAAAACAAAAGGTGATAACAAAAAAGATTTTGTAAACACACTTACCATATAATCA
Source organism: Lissotriton vulgaris (assembly GCF_964263255.1). NCBI lineage: Eukaryota > Metazoa > Chordata > Amphibia > Caudata > Salamandridae > Lissotriton > Lissotriton vulgaris. Next base: position 2,644 of record NW_028252884.1, read on the forward strand.
ATGCAAACTTGTATCTATGAAAGATAAAAGAAAAAACACGTTATAATTTCTTAAAAATATATAATAAAATAGAAACAGCAGTTCATGAGGTTTAAAAATCTACAAAAGTTTACTAAGAAATGATGCAATAGTGAAGGATACAAAAACAGAAAGAAAGTAATGTAGAAAGAGAAAAAAAAAGGAAAAAGAAATAGAAAGAGAACAAATTCCTAAAGGTAAATAAGATACTAAAAGAATGTAAGATATCAAATCAAAATCAGTAAAGATAAGAAAATAAAAGAAAAATGAGTGAAAAGGAGAGAAGTCTGATTGAGAAACTATAAATAAAAAAGAGGAATAGAAGATGATTGAGAGTGAGTGAAGTAAAGTAACAGAGTGAAGGGATGAAAGGAATGAAGTTAGTATAGAACGATGGATAAAACAGGAGTGAGAGAGTAAGTACACAGAAAGACAAAAGGAAGAACTAAGTGAACTACAGTACAATGGATGCGAAAGAAAAAAAAAGGAGAAAAAGAAAGAGAGGGTTAGGAAACTAAAGCAGTGGTACTGTGAGAATATGAAAAAGATAAAAAGTGGTGGAAGGAACAGAGGAAATGCAGACAGTTCCTATTAGATTAAGAAGTTGTGAATGAAGTGCACTAAAGAAACAGCGATGAAAAAAGAGTGTAAATTAGTAAAGAGAGGTAAATAAGGGTGAAAAAGAAAATGAGTATAAGACAATGTGAACACAATATAAATTACACAATGCAAACTACACAATAACTTCTACAATATGTTACATTATTTATTTTTGCTGTTCTCAGAATATATTGAATTTCACTTAAATTAGTGAGATCAAAGTCTTCATCATATAACAGCGGGAAAAAAAAAACACAATCTAAAAGATTGTGTTTAAAAAAACCCATTCAAACATACATCTCATATAAGTACACTAATCTTTGATTCACTTACTTTTCCGTGAGACCAAATTGCAGATAGTGAAGGTCCTTTTGGTGGAAAAAAGTCTGCTGTGCTCTATAACTTCCATTTCATCGACTTCCTATGAAAAAAGATCTAACAACATCATATGTTACACTTTCCTCACGGCCAATTTGTGTCAGATATATCAGTATTTTTTACTTTGAGATCCACTTAAAGTATCTACATGAGATTGCAGATAGTGAAGGTCCTTTTGGTGAAAAAAAGTCTGCTGTGCTCTATAACTTCGATTTCATCAACTTCTAACAACATCATATCTTACATTTTCCTCACGGCCAATTTGTGTCAGATATATCAGTATTTTTTACTTTGAGATCCACTTAAAGTATCTACATGAGATAAATAATTTCAAATATTAGATTAACTAACTAACTAACTAACTTTTATTAACTATTCCCGTCTTCAAAGGCCAATTCCCTTTACTAAAACTTTGGTTTTAAAAACACTAGATAAGAATTTGTAGAGTCATAAGGCAAACGTTGTTTATAAGTTAAATGAGAATCATTGCAGTAACTCCATCCATTTTCAGATTTTAAGTAGCATGTATAATGTCCTGAGGTGGTCGAAGATCCATCATGATAAATAATAGCTTCAGTTGTAAAGGTCCTTCCAGAAATTGATAACTGAGAAGCCACAAAATTTTTGATAGAAGTTGTCAATTTAGTTCCATCAGGTCTACATCGTTGGAAAACTAAAATAATATACTGCCCATACCTTTGTATAAATAATGTGGACAGCATTGTACAGTTACATTGGGTACACACCATATTATGATCTGCTGCTTTAACTAGATTTTTAAAAGACACTGATTTACAGTCTGGTAAAGTCAAATATATAAATCTTTCAGTGTCTATTGTAGTAGTACTTGATAAACTACAATTGTGGCAGTCATGCTGCCATTGATAAGAAAGACTGAAAAGATTATCTACATCTACACCTTCATCTTCCAAAACACCAAACATATACATTAAAAATTCCTGACAATCCTGCTGAATGTTCTGTGAAAATTTATCTTGACCAGAACACAAATCTAAAATATTTCGAATTTCTGTTACACTTTCTATTTGTGCTGTAACACTGCTACATTTCTGAAACACAGAATTCAATAAACCACACAATCTTTGATCCCGATTTTCAACAATCTGTTCTTGTAAACTTTTAAGAAAAAAAACAACATTAACCACTACATTAGCATAGCAGTTGACACCAGAACTGTTTTCAAACTGAAATCCAACAACATTTTCTCCACAATTCTTTTTCTTCCTGTTTTCAATTACAGTTTTCTCTACTTTTTGTCTTTTTGCAACTACCTCACTACAATTATCCTCATTTCTTCTTTTTCGGCCTACCACACGTTTTTCAAACAGAGGATATTGAGGCAAATGTGGAGCATACTCTCTTCTTAACCTATTGTATTCTTTAACACAATCTAGATCGGCAGAAATCTTTGTCTCATCACACGCAATCAAGTACAATCCTGATAAAGTTCTGACTCGAGATAATGCCACATATGCCATACCCTCTTTAAACACAGATCTTCCAATGTTCACCAATGCACTATCTACACTTAAACCTTGAGATTTATGAATTGTCACTGCATACGCCAAACAAACAGGAAACTGTTTTCGGCGAACATATAAGTCTTTTACAAGTAAAAATCTAGCAGAACAACGACTTATTTGTTGTACTTGTTCAATGCCATCAAATTTTATTTTTAAAAATTCAATTCCATCTCTATTTCTGTAATTCACAAAATCAACAACATAACCCATTGCTCCATTTACCAGACCGCTTTCAACATTTAAATTCCTTCTCAAAATGATACGACAATTTAAACACACATTCAGAGTCTTTTCAAAACCAGCTGTTTTTGAAATACTTTTCTCCAATGAATGCAATTTAGTTTTCAAATTTTCTGACAAAACAATTGTTGCACCCATATGCTCTATTTTATCTATTGCTTCCAGTTTCACAATCTCTTCATTTTCTAAGTCTAACATTTTTTGATTGAAGATGGAACATTCTTGCAGAGTTGGCATCAAACATATCCCAGATTTCTTCTCAGTCATTTTTTTAAAAATATTCTCTGGAAGAATGTTTTCATTTGCATACAAATTTGAAATTAATCGACTATGCAAAGCTTTTTTCCCTTTCTCAGTCATTTTTCCAATTCTTACATCTTGTAGAATATTTTTATAATCTTCATCCTTGGCCTGTCGCATATTTTGAAGCAGTTCAGCATATTTAAAATTTAGCCATATATTAACATTTCCAATGCTTCCAAGGGACTTCCTGGTATCTTCATGCGTGAGCATTTTAAACACTGGTTGTCCTTTTACTGGAGTCAACTGCAATAGATCTCCAAAAACAATAATGTGTTTTCCTCCAAATAACACATCATAGTCTGTTTTAAGAATTTCTTGCATTCTCAAATGCACAAAAGCAAGCATTAGATTTGAGACCATGCTTACTTCATCTATGATAAGAAGTTTCATTTTCTTCAAGACTCTTGAAACTTCAGAACACGCATCTCCAGATAGCTTGTTGTAATGCAATTTATTATCATGTTCAACTGGCAGCATCAATAAACGATGTAGAGTAATCCCTTTAATGTTATGTGCTGCCAGACCAGTTGGAGCAGTTACAACACAAGACAGTGGTGAATCAGTCCTTTTCTGCAGATAACTTGCAACGGCTTTAATTAGAAAACTTTTTCCTGTCCCCGCTTCTCCACTTACATACAGTCGGACAGGGTCAAATAATATACATGAGCACTCTTTTTTCTCATGTCTGAATCCATGTTCAATCTGCTCTGTGACTTCATCATATATCTTTTTCTGCTCAATGTTTAGTTGCGTTACCAAATCTTCTAAGTTAACTCCATCCTCTTGAGCTTGTTCCATAGCTCTTTCCACCTCATCCATGGCAGTGGCAGCTTCATTTTGGATAATTGGTCCTCCTAGTGGATCCTGGCTCAATGAAGTAGAACTCTGACTATCTTGAGAACTGTTTCTAGCTATCTCTTCAGCAATTGTGGTTTCTTGCTCCATTTCTTCATTCAACATTTGCAGATAATTTAGAAAAATAGGACATTCTATGGTATCCTTAGTTGCATTAAAAGAGTCTTCATAACAGAGAAAATCTCCAAGTAGTTCCTCTTCTGTACGCCATGGCTTAAAGAGTTGCAAAAGAGCTAAATAGTAAAATTCTCTTTTGTCTGGAACTTCACAACTCAATTTTCGATGATTAATCAAATGGCCTTTTTTCTGCTTCACTAGACATCCTTCATAGCCAATGAGTGCATATTTTCCATTATTGATATCTTCTGTGATGTTCCTCTTATAACTGTAGTTTTGAAGAACTTCATACAAACATGTGTTCTCAAGGTGAGTACTTCTATTTGGATAGTATGTATCCAACATATTTGTCTTCAAAATATCTGTACTGTTTGGTTCTTTTTCCGCCAAATATTCAATTTCTTGTACAGATTTCAAAACTCGGTTTCGTGTTGCAGCAAGACCAAGACTCACCCAAATGATTGTTCTTGATTTGGCATAGAGACTTGCTGATGATAACCGATCAGAACATTCATATGCTCCAATTTCTCGATGCGACAACATCTTCAGACTGAAACTGTATAATTTCTTGCTTAGACTCTTTTCATGTGAAATGTCCTCCCACATTTCCTTCAGTTCTGTCTTTTCTTTTTTGGTGATGTAAGATGTCACATATCGAGCCACAGCAATAGAGTTGTCAGCAACGAACTGAATATCCATGTTAGCATTCCACATGGACAAAATCACTGGGTTGTAATCGTTGATGTACTTAGATTCTTCATTTCTTTTCAAATTATATGTGTTTTTGGGAGATTTTCTCGTCACAGTATGTCGTAGAGATGACATCAAATTATTTACTCTTCCTTTAGAAATCACTGGTCGAGGAAATGCAAAACGACATTTCGTGTAGTACTTTTCCTTGTTTTTAAATTTTCGACGACAGTACTTTCCACAACGATGAGATTGAAAACGTAAAACTTGTTGCCTTAAATTGTTTTCTTCAGTAGATTTTGGAACAGCACATGTTGAATACTCTTCAATGAAACTCATCACTGTTTCATCTGAATCTGATCCAAATTTGGGTGCATCTTTAATCCACAACAACATATGTATATGAGGAGCACCTCTCGCTTGATATTCCTTCCTCCAAAAGAAATCCAAAACCTCTCCAAGGGGAGGATTTTTTTTGTTGGTAATAAAAGACATCATAGCTTCAAATCTATGATTAAAATATCTGCAAACATTCACTGGATCTAAAGAACACAGTTCTCCTGGTGTTTTCAATTCTATATTTGGTATGTTTTCATTTGCCTCTCGTAGAAATTGAAGTAAATCGTCCCAGGCATACTCAGCACAGCTAAGAGTGAGGAACCATGTAGGAGTTCCTAAGTTTCTTAGCATACATTTCAATTCTCCATGACGACGAAACCAATACTCGTTGGTTCCACGTTGACATGCCATGAGATTGATTAGCTGAGATTCCAAAATACTGTCTTGCAGATTAACTTTCTCCATAAAGTCCCTTGCACATACATTTTGCAAATGAGGTCCACTTTTTAATATATGATTAACTGCATAAGAAAGCCCAGACAAATCACTTTCAAACAGTAGATGAAATAAATATGGAATGCATTGACGAAACCTTGGATCTTCTGCATATAATCTTAGAGTCCGGTATTCAGCTGCAGGAATTTGAACTGGTCGATCATCATATCGTCCACCACAACCTGTTGGAAATAATTGTGGAAAACAACGAGCTTCCAAACTTTCTTCCCATACACTAATGGGACTTCCTTTTGCTGCCTTCATTTGAAACAAGTCAATTGCATTTCCCATTACTTCTTTGGAATGCAAAGGATGAACAGTATAATGTTCATATATTTCTTCAGTTCTAGACACATCAACTTTTTCAATTTGACCAACTGAAGAATCACTATCTTCTTCTGTAGCTGTTTCCTCTACTCCAACACTTACATGTTTGTAGTACTCATTGTTTTTAACTAAATACAACGTTGCCTTCTTGACTTTTTTAACATCCACTAAATCTTGCCAAATTTTCTTACTCTTTGTTGGAACCCCATTAACTAGAATAACTAAAGGATCTTCTTCTACTCTTTCTACACCAATTGTATTAATATTTTTCTTTACATCTAGAGGCAAATAAACAACTCTTCCCTTTAATCCTCTCAGTAAATCTGATGGAGGCAATTTCCCTGTCTTAGGCTCCATGCGAACAATAGCCTGAAAAGGATGGACACATTGAATCAAAATAGATTCATAAGTATTTAGATCCATCAATTCAGAAGGAATATCTATCAACTGAAGATTATTATAAACTGCTCTTGCAGGCATTCTATTTTCATTTAATTTTTTCAAACAATAAGTGCAAATACGCTGATCCAAACTCAAATCAAAAGAATTCTCCACCAACAAATAACTTACAAAATCCTCCCATTCACTATTATTTTCCAATTCACTTTTTGCATATAAATCAACTAACCTAGTCTGAATTTTATAATGAGTCCGTCGACAACACACACAAGTTACATTAGGCCTCTCACTTGATTTCACCTTAAACTTGATAATTTCCTCATCAAACTTTTCAATACTTGAAATTTGTCCATTATCTTCTGCATTACCATCCATTACTATATCTATTTCTACACTGTCCTCTTTGTTCCCAAAATAACAAAACTCAATTTCTTCACAAATAGTCTTCACATCCACTTCAGATCCATGCAAAAGAGCACTATTTAACTGTTTAAGCTTAAGTGCAGGACTTTTTGCATAATACAACTTCCTCACTAATTTCCTTACGTTATTATGATGCACTGCTAACATCCTAAAATGATGAAAAACACTCCGACAAACTTTTCTAGAAAGACATGCTAGTGAATGCCCTTGCAAACCTGTGCTTTCTCTCACTCTGCAAGGATCTAACTCTTGCAGGATCTTCATTTTTTGTTTGAGACTTTTTTTACTATATGTACGTAAGAAATTTCGAAGCAAATCAATTGATTCCTGTCGCACACTACAAATACTACTGCATTTCCATGTGTACACTGGACCCTTAGTACGTCTCCCTAAAACTTCATCAGCTAAGACCTCTTCTGCATCTCTAGATACAAGTTTCTCTTTTTCCATCACACAACTATCTTTCACCTCATATGCACGACCACTGGTGTCAACTGCATGCACCAAATCATTTTCCTGAAAGTAACTCTCCTCATTAAAAAAAGGCTCAGAACTTGAACTATGCATCCATTCACCAGAAAATACTTCACAAAAATTACTCCGATTAATAATTCTTTTCCATCTACTGTTCGATTTGAAAACATCCATTGCCTTATTAAGTATCCTAATTCTATTGATTATTAAAATAAATAATTTTTTCTTAACTTCAAAAGCCTGATCAACAATCTTTTCTACACTTTTCTTTTTCTTGTAAAAAGCAGCTTTTAGTTTACTTTTCTTTTCATTTTTTAGCAAATTTAAAACTACCCTATTGCGAAACATTCGCCTACGAATGTCCCTAAAAACATTTACCCTTCTATTGCTAACCATTCTCTTCTCTCCTGGTCCAATGGAAACATTTTTTGTGGGCTTCTCTTTCCTTTTTAGATTTGTTGACTTTTTCTGTATATTCACATTAGCAATTTCATTTTTTTTCCTACGACATATGTTGCGAAGAAAAGACTTAATTGGCTTACCAGAAGCTTTTCTGGTGTTTTTTGAAGTAGTTGTTGAAGAGGATTCCATAAACTCTGTTGTTGATGTTCTCCTTTTCCGTATGGTATTTTTGATATTTCTTTGCCTTGAAGGCATTTTTGCTTCCTTTTCAGAAGTTGATTTGAATCTGTTGTTCTGTTAAAAAAACACATGAAAGACCACTATTAGCAAACAACAAAGTAATGTTAAAAAGCAAACAATATAAACAATAAATTGCAACATATTTAAGTTTATACAATAGCAACTCATGGCTTTATTTTTAAAGGCCTTGCGCCACCAGTGCGTCACTTATTACCCATGTTTAAAGTCAAGCATCAGCTGCACATGGCATTCATAAATAAGGGCCAAATGCAAATACCAATCAATTGCACCCAAAAATCGATTTTTCAATAACATGTAAGAAACACTGCGCAAAACCTAAGTACAACCACTCAATATCATCAAACAAAGTCAGGGTCTGATTTATAAAGGCCTTGCGCCACCAGTGCGTCACTTATTACCCATGTTTAAAGTTTTGCATCGGCTGCACATGGCAATCATAAATAAGGGCCAAATACATATACCAATCAATTGCACCCAAAAATCGATTTTTGAATAACATGTAAGAAACACTGTGCAGAACCTATGTACAACCAATCAATATCATCAAACAAAGTCAGGGCCTTATTTATGAAAGCCTTGCGCCACCAGTGTGTCACTTATTACCCATGTTTAAAGTCATGCATCAGTTGCACATGGCAATCATAAATAAGGGCCAAATACATATACCAATCAATTGCACCCAAAAATCGATTTTTCAATAACATGTAAGAAACACGGCGCAGAACCTATGTACAACCAATCAATATCATCAAACAAAGTCAGGGCCTTATTTATGAAAGCCTTGCGCCACCAGTGCGTCACTTATTACCCATGTTTAAAGTCATGCATCAGCTGCACATGGCAATCATAAATAAGGGCCAAATACATATACCAATCAATTGCACCCAAAAATCGATTTTTCAATAACATGTAAGAAACACGGCGCTGAACCTAAGTACAACCACTCAATATCATCAAACAAAGTCAGGGCCTTATTTATGAAAGCCTTGCGCCACCAGTGCGTCAATTATTACCCATGTTTAGAGTCATGCATCAGTTGCACATGGCAATCATAAATAAGGGCAAAATACATATACCAATCAATTGCACCCAAAAATCGATTTTTGAATAACATGTAAGAAACACTGCGCAGAACCTATGTACAACCAATCAATATCATCAAACAAAGTCAGGGCCTTATTTATGAAAGCCTTGCGCCACCAGTGCGTCACGTATTACCCATGTTTAAAGTCATGCATCAGCTGCACATGGCAATCATAAATTAGGGCAAAATACATATACCAATCAATTGCACCCAAAAATCGATTTTTGAATAACATGTAAGAAACACTGCGCAGAACCTATGTACAACCAATCAATATCATCAAACAAAGTCAGGGCCTTATTTATGAAAGCCTTGCGCCACCAGTGCGTCACTTATTACCCATGTTTAAAGTCATGCATCAGCTGCACATGGCAATCATAAATAAGGGCCAAATACATATACCAATCAATTGCACCCAAAAATCGATTTTTCAATAACATGTAAGAAACACTGCGCAAAACCTAAGTACAACCACTCAATATCATCAAACAAAGTCAGGGCCTTATTTATGAAAGCCTTGCGCCAACAGTGCGTCACGTATTACCCATGTTTAAAGTCATGCATCAGCTGCACATGGCAATCATAAATAAGGGCCAAATACATATACCAATCAATTGCACCCAAAAATCGATTTTTGAATAACATGTAAGAAACACTGCGCAGAACCTATGTACAACCAATCAATATCATCAAACAAAGTCAGGGCCTTATTTATGAAAGCCTTGCGCCACCAGTGCGTCACTTATTATCCATGTTTAAAGTCATGCATCAGCTGCACATGGCAATCATAAATAAGGGCCAAATACATATACCAATCAATTGCACCCAAAAATCGATTTTTGAATAACATGTAAAAAACACTGCGCAGGACTTATATACTAACATACAATTTCACTTCTAAAACATAACTATCTGCTTCCAAATATTCTCCATAGAGAAAATAAATCTCTATCTAAATTAATCTCTACAGTTCCCCCTTCTATCCATTCCGAACATTGTTTACCCTCCATCTTGTGTCTCGATTGTTCCGAAACACAAAATGGAGGACTCCCGTAACGCTGCCAGTGCGCGTACAGGAGCGCGCACCAGTAAGCGCTCGTTAAAAAAAGGTGGGAAAGTAATTTACGGAAAACCCAATGGAGACACTTTCATCAAATATAGAATACGCCCTACTACATAGCAGTCCCTACCATTTGCCCAAATTTGGTGAAATTCCATTGAGACATTTAGGCTACAGGCCTGTCTAAATATCCTGAGGTAAATTACATGACAAAAACACACTTGTAATGTTAGAATTTACAACCAATTAAAAAGTATCTCTCATTTTCTACGATTATTTCCTGACGTTTGATTGGTTAAGTACAACAATATATATAAAAGAAGAGAGGGAAACACAGCCATTTTGACTACTGCTTCCTGAAGTACACTTGAAAACAAATTTCACTGACAACTTCAACTAATTTCTCTAAGGTAACTTCTAATTATGGAAGTATATTGTACACGTTAAGTTTATTTCTTAAAAAATATTCTGTTAGTGATATGCTATCCCTCTTTAATAGTTAGAGATAGAGATAGACTTCTCTGTAATAGTTATGGATTGAGTTAGGCTTCTCTGGTATACTAGCTCTACTAATATAGTTAATTTGTATGCAATTTTCAGAAAGAAAATGGAAGGAGAAAATAAGGCAAATGATACTTCTATCAAAGTAAAGGTGGAAAAACCAGAAGATGAAAAAAAAGAAGTTGATTTCATGGATGACTCTTTGGATGAACAGTTTATAGAATGTTTGGAAGAAATTGAATCATGTACATATAATTATGAGGAAATTCCGGACAATATTATGTTAGAAATTTTATTAAATTATGAAAAAGAATCAGAGGAATAAATTTATCTTTAATAATTTCAATTGTTTCAGACAATATTCTTTTTTATATGTAATTCATGAAGTATTACCAAAAATGTTTAAAATATAAAGTGAGACTTATAGTATACTGTTCAACTATTTTTCTGTTACATAGTAAGTTTACTCATAGTTACTACCTTTCTCCCACTATATTATCTCATATGAATATTTTACACCTCATTTTCATAAGTGAACAGGACAGACTACTCATGATCCCCTAGAAATTCTCAGGGAGTGCTTAAAAGATCTGTTTCTCCTTTCCAGACAGACTATATTATGAATTCCATATACCACAAAAAATACAATAACAACATGCAAGATGTCTACAAAGAAGATGGTGAACATTAAATTTAAGTCTCTTCATTAGTACCTACATGTAGGTACTTACATAAAATAAAAAAATAAAAAAAAAAACAATTCATAAACATACAATTTTTGAAGTGATTATTTTTCCATAGTACCCTCCTCGATACGCTCCCCGGTGCGCGCACCAGGCGCTTCCCCCGCGAAAATCGAAAAAAAAAAAAAAAATTTTGAGGCCCCGCGGGGCCCTTTAATGGCCCCCATATCAAACCTAGGGGGTCAGGGGGGGTCTACCCTGCCCCCTTATGGTCAATTCCACCCTTTGTTTTTGCCACCTCTTATGACTAGATTTTACCGATAGACAAGATGGCGACCGCTCCAGACTGTTTAGAATGTTTACAGACAACTGAGATCCAATCAGCTTCCTGCGCGCAAGTCGCGTGTCGCGCCTGGAGCGCTCACCGGTGCGCGTACAGGAGCGCTGCTCTAGATATATATATTTTTTTGAACCTAAATTACTCAAAATCCACTGGAGCACATATCTTGAGACATAGCAAAGGCACATCGGGCTACCAGTCCCTACAATTTTGCCAAGTTTGGTGGAAATCCATTCAGCCGTTCGAGCTAAAAGTGAAATCGACCGCCCTATGGAAATTAACATGGGGAAAACGCGTTTTGGGACCCCCCTTTTATCTCGGCCCCCGCTTGACGAATCCCCCCCAAACTTTCAGGGAAGGACCGGACCGCCATGAGACCATTTTCCTGAAAATTTCAGGCAGATTCGTCAACCGGCGCCAAAGTTATTCAAAATAGAATGTTGAGATTTAACATTGAAAATTATCCTAACTATAACTACCTACTGGCGACCGCCAGTAGGTAATATATATATATATATATATTTTCACTGCAAAAACCATAGGTTTCAGCCACGTTATAGTTAGGAATTAGCATTTAAAAAACCTTGCAAATTCACTGAAAAAAACGTAGGTTTCACACACGTTATAGTTAGGAATTAGCATTTTAAAAACCTTTGAAATTCACTGAAAAAACCATAGGTTTCACACCAGTTATAGTTAGCTGGTGATTTTACTCCTACAAAACCTTTGAAATTCCCCCATTATAGTTAGTTCAGCTAACTATAACTCGCGCGCCCGCAATGCACTGCTGATGACGTCACATATTACATCACTCATGACATGGTCAGTGACATCTAACTATAACGGAGGAATTTCAAAGGTTTTGTATGAGTAAAATGACCAGCTAAATATAACTGGTGTGAAACCTATGGTTTTTTCAGTGAATTTCAAAGGTTTTTAAAATGATAATTCCTAACTATAACGTGTGTGAAACTCATGTTTTTTTCAGTGAATTTGCAAGTTTTTTTAAATGGTAATTCCTAACTATAACGTGGCTGAAACCTATGGTTTTTTCAGTGAATTTCAAAGGTTTTTGAAATCGTGATTCCTAACTATAACGTGGCTGAAACCTATGGTTTTTTCATTGAATTTCAATGGTTTTGTAAATGATCATTTTTAAATGTAATAATTGTTATATTTTTATACTGATTTACTACATTATTATAAATTATTTATTTTTAGATATATTATTTTTTAAATTAAATTACATGTTTTTAATATAAATTGAAAAAAAAATGTTTGTACACCTCTCTGCAATTTAGCCCCCTGGCGTGTTTGCAGAGGGGGAACTAATTCCCCTTGCATACTGGGGGTCCCTGGGGACCAACTACCCTACCTGGAACCTCCAGGTTGCACCAGGGGGCTGCATTGCAGAGAGGTGTAATGAGGCCACACCCTTTTTACACCTCTCTGCAATGCAGCCCCCGGGCACGTTTCCAGAGGGGGAACTAATTCCCCTTGCATACTAGGGGTCCCTGCGGGCCAACTAGCCCACCTGGAACCTCCAGTATGCGCCATGGGGCTGCATTGCAGAGAGGTGTAATGAGGCCACACCCTTTTTTACACCTCTCCGCAGCGCAGCCCCAGGCGCGTTTCCAGAGGGGGAACCAATTCCCCTTGCATACTGGAGGTCCCTGGGGGCCAACTAGCCCACATGGAACCTCCAGTATGCGCCATGGGGCTGCATTGCAGAGAGGTGTAATGAGGCTATGTCTCTTTTTACACCTCTCTGCAATGAAGCCCCCTGGCACATTTGCAGAGGGGGAACTCATTCCCCTTGCATACTGGGGGTCCCTGGGGGCCAACTAGCCCACATGGAACCTCCAGTATGCGCCATGGGGCTGCATTGCAGAGAGGTGTAATGAGGCTATGTCTCTTTTTACACCTCTCTGCAATGAAGCCCCCTGGCACATTTGCAGAGGGGGAACTCATTCCCCTTGCATACTGGGGGTCACTGGGGGCCAACTAGCCCACCTGGAACCTCCAGTATGCACCATGGGGCTGCATTGCAGAGAGGTATAATGAGGCCACACCCTTTTTTACACCTCTCTGCAACACAGCCCCTGGCACGTTTGCAGAGGGGGAACTAATTCCCCTTGCATACTGGGGGTTCCTGGGGGCCAACTAGCCCACCAGGAACCTCCAGTATGGGCCAGGGGTCTGCATTGCTTGGCCCCGGGGCGGCGGTCCCCGGGGCAGTGTGGGGGGGATTTTGCACCCCCCACACTTCTTTATCACTATGCCCAGCGATTTGGTCCCCCCGGGGGGTAATTTGAAAAAAACATACCAGGTTTTTAAAAAAAACATTTGGCCCTTGGGGGGTCCTTGTGGGACCACCTGGGCAGGTCTAGGGGGTCAGGGTGTTTCTACCCTGCCCCCATTTTGTGTTCTACATGTTTGTTTTTCTGCTTTCTTGTGCCTTGATCTACTGAGCACAAGATGGCTGCCAACACTTCCTGGTTTGGAGTGTCAACAGCCAATGAGCATGACGCTTTCTCGGAAAGGTACGCGCACCGTACGCAAACCGTACACATACGTACGCGGACCCTTTGCGAGCACGGTACGCGCACCCCGTGAATTTCTGAAAAAAAAATACTTTTTATTGGCCTTGGGGGTCCTTGTGGGACCCCCTGAGCAGGCCTAGGGGGTCAGGATGCTTCTACCCTGCCCCTTTTTTGAGTTCTACACGTTTGTTTTTCTGTTTTCTTGTGCCTCAGTCTACCGAGGCACAAGATGGCTGCCAACAATTTCTGTTTTGGAGTGTTGACAGACATTGGCAGCCAATCAGCATGTAGCTCGCGCACGCTAAGGTCACGTACGCGGACCCGTGCGCGTACGGTGCGCGCTTATTGATATATACATTTTTTTCTTTTGATTTTCTCAGGAACTACTGGAGGGATTTACACCATTTAAGCAAAAGGGCGATCTGCGAACCGAACTCTACCTCTCTGCCAAATTTGGTGTAATTCCGTTAAGCCGTTCGGGCTGTAGCCGTGTCTAATCGTCCTATGTAAAATAACAAGGGGAAAACACGTTTTGGGACCCCCTTTTTCTCAGCCCCCACTTGACGAATCCCCCCCAAACTTTGAGGGAAGGAGCGGAGCGGGCCATCTTCTTTGAGAAATTCGCGAAGATTCATCAACCGGTGCCAAAGCTATTCCCAATAGAATGTTGCGGTTTTCCTATGGTCCTAACTATAACTACCTACTGGCGACCGATTTTTGGATGAAATATATATATATATATATATATATATATATATATATATATATATATATATATATATATATATATATATATATATATATATATATATATATATATATATATATATATATACACGAAGTTTGTAGCTCTTCCCAAGCCTCTGATTCGGCGGGCTCACGGCTGGGGTAGCCACCCCCAAAATTTTCACACGTACAATCCGGCGCAATCCTTCCAAGGTTGGACAAAAGGAATCACACAGGAGCCGTGGCCTCTATTCCAGTGCAGATTTATTGCAGACACAAACGTCCTACGCGTTTCGGAGTGGAACATTCCTTCGTCACGGGCAAACTTTGTGCATTTCATCTTTGTTAATAAAGTAAATCAACATGTCACGTGATACAATCAACATAAACAAAATACTATTCCATATTATAATTCATATGAGTATTTCAAGTTTTTTTAAAAAAGGTTTTGTAAAGGGAAGGTAAATGACTAGCATATCTTGAACATAATTTTACATGTGTATTGGATACAATTTCATTATTTACAAGTAGCGCGTTCGAGTAAAACACATTAACTTGCACCAGTTAAAGGTCACCTCTCCTTCTTATACTCCATGTATTGAAACCAAATTAATTTAATAATGTTCATGATTCTGGACGACACTGAGATGGTAAAATAAATTACCGCATTTATAAATATATAACAGCCGTCCGGAGATTTGAACCCGTCATGTTCAAAAGTAAAACAGTGGTGTTTAACCAACAGTGCTACGTGCGTTTCTTATCAATCCACCCCAAAAGGTGTAGCTTATGCTGGGCTAGCTTTGTCAGTGCTTCAATAAAATACACTTGACAACATATGTAATCAAACTGGATTCGTGCTTCAAAAAACATAAGCAAAAAATTCTAATAAATGCTCTCGTTTTAAGGCAATACATTAGTACATAACCGTTAAGTCACAGTTTACGAGTTATTGCTGGTAACCAGTAGATTCCAATTTAAAACGTGAATACTACTGCTAATTCCTGCATTTTAAAAGCAAAACTTTATCAAACATAATCAGTCATTTTTTGATACGAACCCTTCAATTCTGAAGAAAAGCCCATGCATATGATGGTTTTAGGCACTGAAGCTACGCGCTGTCTACATCATTATCGTAGAATCTATCAAACGCATAGTATTTGTGGAACATGAGGGTTCGAGGAGGACTCGTACACGCTGGTCAGCACAGTTCAATAACGCCCTAGTGGGCTTAATCATAATTTGGAGAATTTGCTGGAGTGCTGCCCATGTGGGCAAACTGTTCAAAGGGTAGCCAATTCATCACCTCTTCCACAAGCATCTGTTACCTTAAGGAAAGACAGAATGTCTATTAAAATCTTCATACCGCAACAGAGGTTACTGAAGAAGGCACACAAAATTCTAAGAAACAGCAAGCAGAAAAAACAGCAGTTTGCATGGACAATTTGAATCAAACATGCATATTAGTATAAATGTACTGATAACTCCTCATCCATATTCAACCCATGGGGCACCATGGTGTTGAATCTAATAATGAATTTGGATTCCAATTTCCTGAGTTCTAACAATCTGTTGCCACCTCTTGTATTAGGAAAAACGCAATCAATGGCAGCAAATTTAATAGGATTGGCATTACTGTTGTGATTTTCTTGAAAATGCCGGGCTACTGGATATGTTTTGTCATTTTTATTGATAGCCCTCAAATGCTCTAACACTCTTTTCTTCCCTGGATGGATGGTGCTCCCTATATAGTACTTAGAACATGGACATTTGAGAATATACACCACATATTTCGTATTACCATTCAGAAGTTTTTGTATAACCCATGGTGCTTCATTGTTATTAAATTTCACTGATTTAATGCTGCTACTGTACTTACAGGCCTTGCATTGGTTACATGTAAAGAAGCCTTTAACTGCATTCTCTTTTCTTGGATTGGGGATCATATTGTTACACAATTGGTCTCTTAATGATTTCGGTTTTCGAAAGGTAAGTGATGGGTAATCTCCTATACAATCCTTCAAGTCTTTGTCAGTTTTGAGCACTTCCCAAAACTTTTTTAGGCTCCTCCTGACTTCCCATGCATGTATACTGTAGGTGGTGATAAACCTTACAGTTTCCTTGGGCTTGACGGTTACTTAATTTTCTGTAGGAAACAGAAGTTCCTGACGATTCAGAGCTTCTACTTTGTTAATGGCCTTTTTCACAGTTTTAGCACTGTAGGCACGTGCTAAGAAACGCTCTTGCATAATTGATTTCTCAGTTTCAAATTTACTGACTGTGCTGCAATTTCTGCGAGCCCGTAACAGCTCCCCAAAAGGTATGCTTTGTATAAGGTTATGTGGATGGCAACTATCAGCATGAAGTAGACTGTTGCCAGCCGTGGATTTTCTGAATAAGGAACTCTCTATGGTGTTGTTTTTTATCTCAAGTTTTAGATCCAAAAATTCCATGGTATCTTTGCTAATTTGGTGTGTGAATTGGAGATTCATTTGATTAGTATTTAGTGTCTCTACAAATTCAATGGCTTGTGTCTCAGTGCCACTCCACACACAAAAGATATCATCTATGTAGCATAACCAGAGGACGGCATGGTTCTTGAATAGCTCGATCTTGTGGACCACCTGCTCCTCCCACCAGCCCAGGTAAAGACCTGCAAAGCTGGGGGCGAAGCAGGTTCCCATTGCCGTCCCCTGGATCTGCCTGTAGATGTTCTTATCGAAAAGGAAAAAATTGTTGCTCAAACACATCTCAATCATTTTGAGCAACATCTCTGTATGTTGTAGAAAGCTTGCTGGTCTGCTATGGAGAAAGTGTTTACACGTTTCTAGGCCTAAAGTTTGCGGAATACTAGTGTAAAGACTGCAAACATCTAGTCCTAACATGAGATACTCTGAGGACCATTCCATGCCAGATATATGCTTTAAGAAATCACTAGTGTCACGGACATAAGATGGGAGGGATTGTACCAGGGGTTGGAGAAAGTAATCTACGTATTTTGAAGTGTTCTCCAAAGCACTCCCACATGACGAAACAATGGGCCTCCCTGGTGGCCGTTGGGCATTTTTGTGCAACTTTGGAAGCAGATATAGCACAGGTAGTTTAGGGTATTTGCATGCTAAATAGGAAAATTCATCTAAGCTTATTATGCATTCATCCTTCCACTCAGTAATCTGTTTAGCCACCATAGACATTGCTTGATTTAATTTGAGGCAAAAACACCGATTTAGGTTTAAAAGGAGTTTCAGCCATCAGATCTACAGGAAAATCCGTATTAACTATTCCTGCCAGTTCCTGAGCCGCTTGAAAAGTCTCAATGTCCTTTATTTGAAGATCCAATTGAACACTAGATCGTTCAATGTCCTGTTTTTTGGGCTTATTAGAAAACCATTTCTTCAGTTTCAGTATGAAGATTTTAATAGACATTCTGTCTTTCCTTAAGGTAACAGATGCTTGTGGAAGAGGTGATGAATTGGCTACCCTTTGAACAGTTTGCCCACATGGGCAGCACTCCAGCAAATTCTCCAAATTATGATTAAGCCCACTAGGGCGTTATTGAACTGTGCTGACCAGCGTGTACGAGTCCTCCTCGAACCCTCATGTTCCACAAATACTATGTGTTTGATAGATTCTACGATAATGATGTAGACAGCGCGTAGCTTCAGTGCCTAAAACTATCATATGCATGGGCTTTTCTTCAGAATTGAAGGGTTCGTATCAAAAAATGACTGATTATGTTTGATAAAGTTTTGCTTTTAAAATGCAGGAATTAGCAGTAGTATTCACGTTTTAAATTGGAATCTACTGGTTACCAGCAATAACTCGTAAACTGTGACTTAACGGTTATGTACTAATGTATTGCCTTAAAACGAGAGCATTTATTTGAATTTTTTGCTTATGTTTTTTGAAGCACGAATCCAGTTTGATTACATATGTCAAGTGTATTTTATTGAAGCACTGACAAAGCTAGCCCAGCATAAGCTACACCTTTTGGGGTGGATTGATAAGAAACGCACGTAGCACTGTTGGTTAAACACCACTGTTTTACTTTTGAACATGACGGGTTCAAATCTCCGGACGGCTGTTATATATTTATAAATGCGGTAATTTATTTTACCATCTCAGTGTCGTCCAGAATCATGAACATTATTAAATTAATTTGGTTTCAATACATGGAGTATAAGAAGGAGAGGTGACCTTTAACTGGTGCAAGTTAATGTGTTTTACTCGAATGCGCTACTTGTAAATAATGAAATTGTATCCAATACACATGTAAAATTATGTTCAAGATATGCTAGTCATTTACCTTCCCTTTACAAAACCTTTTTTAAAAAAACTTGAAATACTCATATGAATTATAATATGGAATAGTATTTTGTTTATGTTGATTGTATCACGTGACATGTTGATTTACTTTATTAACAAAGATGAAATGCACAAAGTTTGCCCGTGACGAAGGAGTGTTCCACTCCGAAACGCGTAGGACGTTTGTGTCTGCAATAAATCTGCACTGGAATAGAGGCCACGGCTCCTGTGTGATTCCTTTTGTCCAACCTTGGAAGGATTGCGCCGGATTGTACGTGTGAAAAAAAAAATAATATATATATATATATATATATATATATATATATATATATATATATATATATATATATATATATACATATATATATATATTACCTACTGGCGGTCGCCAGTAGGTATATATAGTTAGGATTGTTTTCCATAGGAAATCCCCAACATTCTATTGGGAATAACTTTGGCGCTGGTTGATGAATCTGCGCAAATTTCTCAAAGAAGATGGCTCGCTCCGCTCCGCTCCTTCCCTGAAAGTTTGGGGGGGATTCGTCAAGTGGGGGCCGAGAAAAAAGGGGGGTCCCAAAACGTGTTTTCCCCATGTTAATTTCCATAGGACCTTTAGACTCAGCTACAGCTTGAACCGCTGAAGGGAATGACACCAAACTTGTCAAGATGGTAGTGTCTGGTATGCAGATCACGCTTTTGGTAAAATAGTGTAAATCCCTCCAGTGGTTCCTGAGAAAATTAGAAGAGAAATCAATTATATATCTATAAGCGCGCACGGGTGCTCGCACCCCGCGATTTTTCGCGATTTTTTTTTTGGGGGCGAGGCTTGGGGGGGGCTTGGGGGGCTTCTCCCTTTTATTTTTATCTGTTTTATTTAGATTTCGAGGGTGCTCACCCCTCGTTTTAACCCCGAGATAACCGCCGCGGCCCGAGCCGCCTCAAGATGGCCGCCGCCGCCTGGTTGTGGGCGGGGCCGGGAGGACGTGGTTTCCGCTTCTTCCTGCCTGGGGGAAGCCTGTGCCTGCCGGTCTCCCAAAGGCCACAACGAGGAATGCCTCTGGCAAAATGCCATCATATGCACCCTAATAGCGCACCTGTTTTATCATTTCACCGGTCGACTCCCTATGGGGGCCGGGGCAGTGTGTTGTTGGGGGGTGGGGAGGGGGGCGGGGCACACACCTTTCAAGTTCCCCAAAGACAGAGAGGGCTCCTACCTGCTTCCGGGGTCCCGATCTCACCATCTGCAATAGCAGAAAGAAAGTGAAGAGCGACCAGGAGCTCATCCTCCGAGGGCAGGAGGGACCCGCGAGCCTGGGGGGAGCGAGGAGGCAGAGGCAAGGAGGGAGAAGGGACCGGGAAGACAGGGTGAGACCGGAGAGTGCGGGACAAGACAGGGAGAAGGGGACAGAACAGGGAACAACAAGAGAAAGCGGGGCAAACAGGAGAGGGGCAAGACAGGGAAAGACAGGGAAAGACAGGGGAGAGGGGGGCAGGCAGGAGAGAGAGAGCGGACAAGACAGGGAAATGGAGGTTGGACAGGCAGGAGAGGGCGCAGGGGACAAAACAGGAAAAGACAGGAGAGAGTGGGACAGTCAGGAGAGAGCGCAGGGGACACAACAGGAAAAGACAGGAGAGAGGGGGACAGGCAGGAGAGAGCGCAGGGGGCAAGACAGGAGAGAGGAGGGACAGGCAGGAAAGAGAGGGGGGCAAGACAGGAAGGAGAGGGCGAAGGGACGCAGAAAATGGAAAGAGCAGTAGAGAGTAAGAAGAGAGAGGGATTAAAGATGCAGAAAACACTTTTCAGACGCACCACTTACAAAATACATATTTTCCCATTAATGTTATTTGTCAAATGTGGCACATTATACGCTCTAGCATCAATAGTGGCCAGTTTTGGTGAGTTACGGTTTTGGTTAAAGATAGCACTTTTCTACTTTTCTTATAAACATAGGAATTTAGGGACAAAATATATATATATCTGTAAGCGTGCTCCGGCGCGCTTCTGTTACGGGTTTTGTTTGCGCTGCAGAGCCGATACGTCACGGTTATGCGACGCGTCATGAGGCGTCTCACGTGGCTACGTGATACGTCACGTAATAAAGAATATATTTTACAGCTATAGATATTAGCTTTTAAAAAACCAATGAAATTCACTGAAAAAACCATAGGTTATACACTATATATAGTTAGGAATAATATATATATATATATTTATATATATATATATATATATATATATATATATATATATATATATATATATATATATATATATATATATATATATATATATATATATATATATATTACCTACTGGCGTGTCGCCAGTAGGTATATATAGTTAGGATTTTTTGTCTATGGAACTTTTGAAAATTCTATGTCTAATAACTTTGGCGTTTGTGGACGGAATCGGCTGAAATTGTCAGGAAAATGGCACATTTTGTTTCTGAGCAGCCCCTGAAAATTTGGGGGGGTTTCGTCAAGGGGGGGCCGAGAAAAAAGGGGGTCCCAAAACGCGTTTTTCCCATGTTAATTTCCATAGGGCCTTTGGCCTCACTTTTAGCTCGAACGGCTGAATGGATTTGCACGAAACTTGGCAAAATTGTAGGGACTGTTAGCCCGATGTGCCTTTGCTAGGTCTCAATATATGTGCTCCAGTGGATTTTGAGAAATTAACGTTCAAAACAAGATATATATCTGTAACAGCGCTCCGGGCTGCGCTCCGGTCCGCTTACTTTTCGCGAAACGGAACTTTGCGATGTGAAGCTGATTGGCTCCCCGGTGTCTGTCAACATTCTAAACAGTCCGGAGCGGCCGCCATCTTATCTCTCGGTAGGATCGAGAGAGAAGAAGAGGTGAAAAACGAAGGGGGAATTTAATGAAAGGGGGCAAGGTATACCCCTCTTGACCCCCTAGGAATGATGTTGGGGTTATTAAAGGGTCCCGTGGGGAAAATAAAAAAAAAATTATTTTTCACGGTGGAAGCGCTTCCCGGGCCGTGAACTGGGCCGCAAATTGGTAGCGAAACGGGAATTCGCCATTTTGTGCTTCGTTTTAATTAAATTACTAGGTATAAGGGGGTGCGGGAGACGTATCCTAATCCCTTATGTTTTCTGAGGGTGGCTGAGGAGGCTCATATATGTTGATACATGTCTTCCAGCGGCTGTGCGTGAGCTTTTATTTTTTTTTGCTGCGTGACGTCTGTTAACGTTCGATTCGATGGAAATCAGGAAGTGTTGACCACCAATTTGTCAGTGCGATAAAATATTTTGTTATAAATGAATCCTTATTGATAAACATTGTCTGCGCCATCTTGCCTTTTTTCCAATGCCACAATTTTGTCGTGCACGGCAGCCATTTTAGATGCCAGGCCGGTCCCAGGCTATCACCTAGCCCTGCGGATGTAGTTTATGGCCCCAGCTGTAGAGAATCCAGACATGCCAACCCTCCCGATTCAGGCGTGAGACTACTGATTTCAGTGCTAGTCTCCCGCATCCCGATTTCTGCAAGCAAAAACCCGGGGGCATATTATCAACAACTAGCGATAATTTTTGTCTCTAACTTGTTTAGAGACAAAAATTATCGCCGCACATCCGCGATTTTTATCGCAGATAAACCTTGCTATTAGCAAGATTTATCGCAAATGCGATAAAAAACGGCCGCAATGCATGAATATCGCTGAAAAGTCAGCGATATTCATGCATTATCGAGCAAATGCTCTTAGCCATGTTATCCACCTCCCATTGGATAACATGGCTAAGAACTGCTCAGGTCAGGTGTTAGCTTTTGGAGATATTCGCGCTTAGCGCGAATATCTCCAAAAGTTGGTAATAGGAGATAGCGATGTTAGGGACTGTTTCCAGTCGCTAACATCTTGGCACGCCCACTTTGCATGTCATTAGTGATAAATATCACTGACATGCAAAGCGGGGCCCAAGATGGTCGCTATCTCCTTTTAGCTGTCACTAACTGGTGTTAGCCACAGCTTGGTAATAGGGAGATAATTTTATCTCCGCTTTCTTGGCTTTTAAAGCCAAAAAAGCGGAGATAAACCCCCTTGATAATATGCCCCACGATTCCTCGGGGGTTTCAGCTGACAGGGCTTGGTATTGTGTTACGTGGTAATTTTTCCAGGAAACGTCAGAGGGTCGATGCAGGGGTTCTAGAAGGGGTGATAAACCATTTAAGCCTCATGAACAAGCGCATGGTCTTTTAAAGATCTGTGAAGTACTCGGGCGGCGGTGTGTGTGTGTCCTCTTTCAGGAGCGGGCGGGGGGGGGGCACTGCCAGCAACTTCCAGGCCAGGCAGTGTTCAACACTTGCATCACCCTTTCTCTGCCTGCTATTGCGCTCCATGCTTCGGAAAGGTAAGAAAAAGAACGTGCATTTGAGTTTGAAATGTCCGATCCTGTAGCAGTACACTTGCAAAGCCCACACATGACAATAACCCGATTCAAGGCCCCATTCACCCCTATTTTTTAAAAATATAGAACACTCCAACAAAGTAGGATTATAAAACTTTATTAACTTTTAAATATAACGAACGGAACAAAAACTGTAAAAACATTTAAACATTTTTGACAAAAAAAAGCAACAATGGTCAGAAGCTGTCTTTTGTGCGAATAGTCCCAAGGCAGCACAACGTGCTGAGTTCTGGACGGCACCCAGGTGATGTCACCTGGGTGCCGCACTGGTTTTGGTATCCTACCATGCTGCTCCGAAAATTGGCGTGGGGCGTCCCGGGTGGTGCGGGGGGAGGCCTCGTCAGTAGCGGTCTGTTGTGCGAATAGTCCCAAGGCAGCAGAACGCGCTGAGATGTGGATGGCACCCAGGTGATGTCCAGTAAACTGCCGCACTGGTTTTGGTATCCTACAATGCTGCTCCGAAAATTGGCGTGGGGCGGCCCGGGGGGGGGCGTGGGGGAGGCGGCGTGAACGGGCCTCCCCAGGTGGCGGCCATCCAGCTGAGTTGCGCCCGCTCTTGCGGCTACAGCGTCTCGCTCACCATGTTGTTGAGTTGCTCCCACTCTTGCAGTGCAGCGATAGGCGGCTGCCACATGACTCTTAAAATGGCGGACGGCTCTTCGGTTTTGGGCCTGGTCCACTAAAATGGCCCTGGGACACCTTGGAACTCGGACGCTTGCCTGCTAGGGCTTGGGCTCCATTCTCGAAAGCGTCCCCTCAGCCGTGAAGATTCTACAAAAGTCTTGGGGGCCCTCGACTCCTGCACGCTTCCGGTGGGGAGCGGCTGCCATGATTGCTCGCGGAATGACCACGAATCTTCACGGCTGAGGGGACGCTTTCGAGAATGGGACCCAAGCCCTATCAGGGAAGCGTCCGAGTTCCAAGGTGCCCCAGGGCCATTTTAGTGGACCACGCCCAAATCTGAAGAGCCGGCCGCCATTTTGAGAGTCCTGTGGCAGTCGCCTATCGCTGCACCGCAAGAGTGGGCGCAACTCAACTACATGGTGAGCGAGACGCTGTAGTCGCAAGAGCGGGCGGTAAACAGCTGAATGGCGGAAGAGGCACAGTGTAGCAAAAGCGGGCGGAATGGCAACTAAAACGGTAAAGGGGCGCCCCACTACAGCGTGTCTTCATGTCAAACGGATTGTGGGACAAAGTCCAGAATAGAAGAGTCATCAAAAGGCAAAAAGTTCCGCCGGACCCCGGGAGCCGGCCGCCTATGTCGGGGGCGATCTCAGGCTACACCAGTGCTATAAGACTTGGGGAGGGGGTCGGAGCCAAGCGTCTTCTCCGAGTCCGTGCCATCACACCGCCCCTCGGGGGCCTCCGTCAAGCGGTTTAGGGAGGTACCATATAACATTGTTTTCAAATGCAGTCAGGTCCACAAACGACCCTCACTTACTTTGAGAATAGTGAAGCTGCAGTAGGTGGAAATAAGCTTCAGACAGTGTTACAAGCGCTGCTCAGAACTCTGAACTATGGCACCCAACATCCAGGACTTGCCATCCGGATCTTGGCGCCTTGTGCTGCTTCCGACCTATTCACACATCGGTCCACTACTGAGATCATGTCATAAACCAACGTAATGTAAATAGTTATTTAATACAATGTTTTACCCTGTTACTTTGCTGGTGTGTTGTCTATATTTTTATTATTTCCATAGGGTTTGTCGTTATTTTGGGCGGGGTGGGTGACGGAGCCGAGCTGTCTTGCAGCCCTCATGGTGTGGAGCTCAGTTCATCTCACTATTTTCGTATTTCTCATGAAGGGTTGTTCCTAATATTTCTATTTTAGCGAGGTCAAAAAGAGATCCAATTAGTGGCCTACTGATTTTGCTCGATTACTTTTATTTTTTTACACGATTTTTCACGATTTTTCACTATCTGCAAAGACTAAACAGAGTATTGCGACTTTGTGCTTGTTTGTAAATAGAGAATGGACCAAAGAGAATCAATTGTAAAACAGTAAATGCTTGGATAACAATCAATCAAATGGAGAGACAAGCAGGCACGACGGATTACAACGGGGGTAAAGGCCTGCGTTAACTACTCTTCACTATCTGCAAAGAGAGAGTACTACTAAGAGAAAAGAGAGGAGGGGGGCAGCGTTCAAAGCACATCAGCGTGCATAAACACGAAAAAGTTTTTACCTATCACGTACTTGACATTTTACAGCTTTTGATATTTGCTATTAAAAAACCAATGAAATTCACTGAAAAAACCATAGGTTATAGACCATATATAGTTAGGAATTTGCATTTACAAAACCTTGAAAATTCACTGAAAAAACCATTGGTTATAGACCATATATAGTTAGGGATTAGCCTTTTCAAAACCTTATTTTACTCACACAAAACCATTGAAATTTCATATATAGTTAGTTCCACTAACTATATATCGCGCACCCGCAATCCACTGCTGATGATGTCACATATTACATCATTCATGACATGGTTAGTGACATCACTGATGACATCACTGATGACATCTCAAATGACATCACTGATGACATCTCAAATGACATCACTGATAAAATCACTGATAACATCTCATTTGACATGACTGATCACATCACTGATGATATCATTCATGTGATAATACCATGAACCTCTTCAGACTCTAATATAACCTTAGATACAATCATTGTAAACAGACAGTCACAGACTGTCACTCATCCATGGAGTTACTCACACACCTAGTCAGTTATGCAAAAAATCAATCACACCTCCATTTTCTCAACTATACAGTTATACACACCTTACTTATTCAAACATATACTAACACATATTTACTTTACTCTCTTATACAATCCCTGATACATGTTCACAATGATCCATACAGCCACTCACACAATCACTGGCTCTTATGCACAGTTATTTATAGATGTCAACTCTCACATGTACTGTGTTTTACATATGTACTTACTTTGACATGTAGCACTGAGATATCCATTCACTCACTAATACACTCATGCACAGTCAACCGCCCATACAGCTGTTTCCACATGCACTTTTGAACCCATACATATAGTGAATCAACTACTCACACATCTATGTACAGAGTCACACACCTCCCAGCCACCCATACACACACACTCAGTTTCCCATACAAATACTTGGACAACCAATGAATAACCCATACAGTTACTCATATAGCTACTGATCAACATATGCAGCAGTTTGTAGAACAACAGATATAATGATGCACAAATTAAAACAGTTTAGTCAGTAACCCATGCACTCAGTGAGACACATTTAATCACTCACTCATACAGTCAGTCATGCACCTACTAAATCCTTCATCCAGACACTTATACATCCACTCATTCTTCAATATGTAAGACATATTTTAACTTTACAGAAACATACAGTCACTGGATGTTGTCATCAGTGATGTCATCAGTGATGTCATTTGAGATGTCATCAGTGATGTCATCAGTGATGTCACTAACCATGTCATGAATGATGTAATATGTGACATCATCAGCAGTGGATTGCGGGTGCTCGATATATAGTTAGTGGAACTAACTATATATGAAATTTCAATGGTTTTGTGTGAGTAAAATAAGGTTTTGAAAAGGCTAATCCCTAACTATATATGGTCTATAACCAATGGTTTTTTCAGTGAATTTTCAAGGTTTTGTAAATGCAAATTCCTAGCTGTATATGGCCTATAACCTATGGTTTTTTCAGTGAATATATATATATATATATATATATATATATATATATATATATATATATATATATATATATATATATATATATATATATATATATATATATATATATTAGCATTTAAAAAACGAATGAAATTCACTGAAAAAACCAAAGGTTATACAGTATATATAGTTAGGAATTAGCCTTTTTAAAAACCAATGAAATTCACTAAAAAAAACATAGGTTTTAGGACTTATATAGTTAGGAATTAACATATAAAAAACCATTGAAATTCCTCCTATATAGTTAGCTGGACATTATATTGATATAAAACCTATGAAATTCGACATATAGTTAGGTCCACTAACTATATATTTCGCGCATCCGCAATCCAATGCTGATGATGTCACATATTACATCATTCATGACATCACTGATGACAGCTCATTTAACATCAATAATTACACCACTAATGATATACTTCATGTGATAATACAATGCACCTCCTTACACTCTAATACACCTAGTGTAAAATGCAAAGTATCATTTTTGAAACAATTGACACACCAATACCATTTACTACATACCCACTAACTAATTCCTTCGTCTATGTGATAATACAATGCACCTCCTTACACTCTAATACACCTAGTGTAAAATACAAAGTATCATTTTTGAAACTATTGACACACCAATACCATTTACTACATACCCACTAACTAATTCCTACGTCTACATGCACATTCATTCATTCACCCATAAGGTCATTCGTACATACTGTCACTCATCATTGCAACACTATCATATGCACTCATACACCTATGCAGACACTCACACACTGCCACTCATCCATGGAGTTACTCACACACCTACTCAGTCCTGTAAAGAATCAATCACACTTTGATTTCTTGATCTATACAGTTAAACACAGAACAGCTTACATTTTCACAGATATACAAACACATACTTACTCACTTATACAATCAAATCCTTCATCCATACTCTTATACATCCTCTCATTCTTCAATATGTAAAACATATTTAAACTTTACAAAAACACACAGACACTGGATGATGTCATCAGTGATGTCATCAGTGATGTCACTGACCATGTCATGAATGATGTAATATGTGACATCATCAGCATCGGATTGCGGATGCGCGAAATATATAGTTAGTGGACCTAACTATATGTCGAATTTCATAGGTTTTATATCAATATAATGTCCAGCTAACTATATAGGAGGAATTTCAATGGTTTTTTATATGTTAATTCCTAACTATATAAGGCCTAAAACCTATGTTTTTTTTAGTGAATATATATATATATATATATATATATATTACCTACTGGCTGTCGCCAGTAGGTATATATAGTTAGGATTTTTTCCTTATGGGATTTTTGAAAATTCTATGTCTAATAACTTTGGCGTTTGTGAACGGAATCGGCTGAAATTTTCAGGAAAATGGCACTTTCTGTTTCTGAGCAGCTCCTGAAAATTTGGGGGGGTTTCGTCAAGGGCGGGCCGAGAAAAAAGGGGGCTCCCAAAACGCGTTTTTCCCATTCATTTTTCCATAGGGCCTTCGGCCTCACTTTTAGCTCGAACGGCTGAATGGATTTGCACGAAACTTGGCAAAATTGTAGGGACTGTTAGCCCGATGTGCCTTTGCTAGGTCTCAATATATGTGCTCCAGTGGATTTTGAGAAATTAACGTTCAAAACAAGATATATATCTGTAACAACGCTCCGGGCTGCGCTCCGGTCCGCTTACTTTTCGCGAAACGGAACTTTGCGATACGATGTTGATTGGCTCTCCGGTGTCTGTCAACATTCTAAACAGTCCGGAGCGGCCGCCATCTTATCTCTCGGTAGGATCGAGAGAGAAGAAGAGGTGAAAAACGAAGGGGGAATTTAATGAAAGGGGGCAAGGTAGACCCCTCTTGACCCCCTAGGAATGATGTTGGGGTTATTAAAGGGTCCCGTGGGGAAAATAAAAAAAAATTGATTTTTCACGGTAGAAGCGCTTCCCGGGCCGCGAACTGGGCCGCAAACTGGTAGCGAAACGGGAATTCGCCATTTTGTGTTTCGTTTTAATTAAATTACTAGGTATAAGGGGGTGCAGGAGACGTATCCTGATCCCTTATGTTTTCTGAGGGTGGCTGAGGAGGCTCATATATGTTGATATATGTCTTCCAGCGGCTGTGCGTGCGCCATCTTATCTCTCGGTAGGATCGAGAGAGAAGAAGAGGTGAAAAACGAAGGGGGAATTTAATGAAAGGGGGCAAGGTAGACCCCTCTTGACCCCCTAGGAATGATGTTGGGGTTATTAAAGGGTCCCGTGGGGAAAATAAAAAAAAAAGGATTTTTCACGGTAGAAGCGCTTCCCGGGCCGCGAACTGGGCCGCAAACTGGTAGCGAAACGGGAATTCGCCATTTTGTGTTTCGTTTTAATTAAATTACTAGGTATAAGGGGGTGCGGGAGACGTATCCTGATCCCTTATGTTTTCTGAGGGTGGCTGAGGAGGCTCATATATGTTGATACATGCCTTCCAGCGGCTGTGCGTGAGCGTTTTTTTTTTTTTTGCTGCGTGACGTTTGTTAACGTTCGATTCGATGGAAATCAGGAAGTGTTGACCGCCAATTTGTCACTGCGATAAAATATTTTGTTATAAATGAATCCTTATTGATAAACATTGTCTGCGCCATCTTGCCTTTTTTCCAATGCCACAATTTTGTTGTGCACGGCAGCCATTTTAGATGCCTTGACCAGACCCACTCTCTGCACGCCGTCGATTCTCAGCACGGCTCCCCACCCTCGCAAGCATCTCCCCCACGCACTGGTCACCCCCGCTCTCTCTCTCATGCATGGGCCATAAACTTCCCCCCATCTGCGCTGCTCTTCCCTGAGAATCACACCCTGTGCCCGCCCGACACCTCCCTTTCACCCTATTCACTACCGCACCATCTGACACTCCTCTTCCTCTGTGTCCGATTGTCCAGGCCGGTCCCAGGCTATCACCTAGCCCTGCGGATGTAGTTTATGGCCCCAGCTGTAGAGAATCCAGACATGCCAACCCTCCCGATTCAGGCGTGAGACTACCGATTTCAGTGCTAGTCTCCCGCCTCCCGATTCCTGCAAGCAAAAACCCGATTCCTCGGGGGTTTCAGCTGACAGGGCTTGGTATTGTGTTACGTGCTAATTCTTCCAGGAAACGTCAGAGGGCCGATGCAGGGGCTCTAGAAGGGGTGATAAACCATTTAAGCCTCATTAACAAGTGCATGGTCTTTTAAAGATCTGTGAAGTACTCGGGGCGGCGGTGTGTGTGTGCCCTCTTTCAGGAGCGGGCGGGGGGGGGGGCACTGCCAGCAACTTGCCAGGCCAGGCAGTGTTCAACACTTGCATCACCCTTTCTCTGCCTGCTATTGCGCTCCATGCTTCGGAAAGGTAAGAAAAAGAACGTGCATTTGAGTTTGAAATGTCCGATCCTGTAGCAGCACACTTCCAAAGCCCACACATGACAATAACCCGATTCAAGGCCCCATTCACCCGATTTTTTAAAAATATATAGCACTCCAACAAAGTAGGATTATAAAACTTTATTAACTTATAAATATATCGAACGCAATAAAAACTGTAAATACATTTAAACATTTTTTGGCAAAAAGAAGCAACAATGGTCAGTAGCTGTCTTTTGTGCGAATAGTCCCAAGGCAGCACAACGTGCTGAGTTCTGGACGGCACCCAGGTGATGTCACCTGGGTGCCGCACTGGTTTTTGGTATCCTACAATGCAGCTCAGAAAAACAGCGTGGGGCGCCCCGGGTGGTGCGCGGGGAGGCCTCGTCAGTAGCGGTCTGTTGTGCGAATAGTCCCAAGGCAGCAGAACGCGCTGAGATGTGGATGGCACCCAGGTGATGTCCAGTAACTTGCCGCACTGGTTTTGGTATCCTACAATGCTGCTCCGCAAAACGGCATGGGCCGCCCCGGGGGGGGCGTGGGGGAGGCGGTGTGAACGGGCCTCCCCAGGTGGAGGCTCGTCTGCTGTACTGGGGCGCCCCTTTACCGTTTCAGTTGCCATTCCGCCCGCTTTTGCTACACTGTGCCTCATCCTCCATTCAGCTGTTTATCGCCCGCTCTTGCGGCTACAGCGTCTCGCTCACCATGTAGTTGAGTTGCGCCCACTCTTGCGGTGCAGCGATAGGCGGCTGCCATAGGACTCTTAAAATGGAGGACGGCTCTTCGGATTTGGGCCTGGTCCACTAAAATGGCCCTGGGACACCTTGGAACTTGGACGCTTGCCTGCTAGGGCTTGGGCTCCATTCTCGAAAGCGTCCCCTCAGCCGTGAAGATTCTACAAAAGTCTTGGGGATCCTCGACTCCTGCAGGCTTCCGGTGGGGAGCGGCTGCCATGATTGCTCGCGGAATGACCACGACGGAGCCACGAGATGGTGGTGCTCTCATGCTGACGCCAGCTTCAGTCTGTATCATCCAGAAACAAGGTGGGGCTTTCATCGTTTGGGAAAAAAAAATGTTCTAAACCAATGAAAAGTGTTATTTTTAGGTCATATGACCAAGCCTTCCATCATTAGGAAACCAAAAGTAAAATGAACCAATGAAAAGTTTTATAAACAAGTCACATGACCTGTTATGCGGCATAGGGCTACAAAAAGCGTAGAAAATCCGTTGGCACGTGAGGCGGCATCAGTAGCGGACCGATGTGCGAATAGGCCGAAGGCAGCACAATGCGCCGAGATCCGGATGGCACCGAGTTGGTGTCCAGCAAGTTGCTGCACTGGTGTGGCTATCCTACAATGCTGCGCCGAAAGTCGGCGTGGGGCGCCCCGTTAGCCTGTGAGGTCGCGTCAGTCAGTGGGGGCTGTGCGTCTCCCCCAAGATGGAGGCTCCTCGGCTGCAGTGGGGCGCCCCTTAGCGTTTCACTCGCCGTCCAACTGAGTTGCGTCCGCACTTGCGGCTACAGTAGGCCGAAGGCAGCACAGCGCGCCGAGATCTGGATGGCACCGAGGTGGTGTCCAGCAAGTTGCCGCACTGGTGTGGCCATCCTACGATGCTGCGCCGAAAGACGGCGTGTCCAGCTGAGTTCCGGTCACTCTTGCGGTACAGTGACTCGAACGCGCCGAGATCCGGATGGCACCGAGTTGGTGTCCAGCAAATTGCCGCACTGGTGTAGCCATCCTACAATGCTGCGCCGAAAGACGGCGTGTCCAGCTGAGTTCCGGTCACTCTTGCGGTACAGTGACTCGAACGTGCCGAGATCCAGATGGCACCGAGGTGGTGTCCAGCAAGTTGCCGCACTGGTGTGGCCATCCTACAATGCTGCGCCGAAAGTCGGCGTGGGGTGCCCCGTTGGCTTATGAGGTGATGTCAGTAGTGGACCGATGTGTGAATAGGTCGGAACCAGCACAAGGTGCCAAGATCCGGATGGCAAGTCCTGGATGTTGAGTGCCATAGTTGAGAGTTCTGAGCAGTGTTTGTAACACTGTCTGAAGCTTATTTGCACCTGCTGCAGCTTCACTATTGCCCTGGTGTGGCCAAAGATCGCCCATGACATAGGCGGCCGGCTCCCGGGGTCCGGCGGAACTTTTTTCCTTTTCCTTTCTGCATCTTGTCCCACAATCCGTTTGACCTGAAGACATGACCAGGTCCCTGAATGTGTGCAGGGGGACGCTATTGATTGAATCAAAATGGCGGCTTCACACAAAGCTGAGTCAAGCGTTGTTGTTGATGCTATACAGACAAAAATTGGTTTTCAGTTTGTACATTCTTCAGGATTTTTTTTTCCATCCAAGGCTGATTGAGAGTTTGTAGAACAATGGCTTCAGATTTTCAACATACTACTCTTCAACATTCTTCCTAAATGTAAGAATGTGAGACTCACTAGGAGAACGGCTGTTTATCTTTCCTTTCAAATTGCTGCCAACAATATTTTCTGAATGGAAGACACCATCTTGTAGCATAAAGGGCCGAAAGGGGTTCTGGTCTGGCCGATGGTTGGTGGAGACATTTTGACTATATCTTGGACCTGCCCGGCCTCGCCCAAAATGGCGCCGGTATAAATGGGACTCGTAACTCCTTGTTGTGTACTGGTTGAACAACCTTGATATCACAAGATATGAATGCAGTTTTGATGCTCATGGCGGGCGGGGACGAGAATTGATTGAATATTTCGACATCCCTATTGATATTAAGTTCTGATGTGTTATTGATTACTGTACTATTGAAAGTTCGAATTAACGTCACCCATGGTACTTGCCCGCAAATGTATATCTAGATAATTTTTTTGTAAGTGGCCCTGTCGTATTTTAATTACAAAATGTACGTCCACCGATTCCGCAACTGTTAGACACCATAGTTCTTGCAACCTAATGACCCGCTCGTTACGTTCCTCTACAGTGTAAATGTCTCCTCATCATATATGATTTCAGTTTGCTCCGTGGCCGGCCCACGTGGTTATAGGCCTGTATTTGTATACTGACATTTTCACAATAAAGGTTTTTAAAACAAAACATGGTAGTAGTATTTACATTGGTAAAGTTTTTACTTTTAGTCACTGTTTTCGAATCAGTAAAAGGCAAGTGAAATAAAGCAGTCCAATTACATGACGGATAAAAGGTATAATACGTAGGAACGCAGTAAAGATAAATGGTCAAGGGCAGTTGTGTTTTCCACTCCTGCAACATAAAGTGATCGATAAGAATCTGATAATCAGGCGTATCGGCGACTGAGACAGCAGGCCGAGCCTCTTTTACGCAACGGCTCCGTCATGGGACGAAGAAACGCCCTTTTTCTCAAAAAAGGAATATATTTTACTTGCAGGACAGTTGTAAATTTTCCGGGAAAGTACATTAGCCTGGAACATTATAACATATATGTTTAAAAAAAAATTAATGTTCGAAACCAATAAAAAGCGTAATTTTTAGGTCATATGACCAAGCTTTTCATCATTGAAATAACAAAAGTAAAATGAACCAATGAAAAGTTTTATTAACAAGTCACATGACCTGTTATGCTTACGTTACGCGCTGCGCGCCGCGCCCCGGAGCACTTCCGGGTGCGCTAACGCGGCGCGTCATATGACGTATTACGCGACAACGCAGGTCCAGAATATAGTCAAAATGTCTCCACCAACCAGCGGTCGGAACACAACCCCTTTCAGCAGTCCGAAAAGTTCTGTTAATTGACAACAGAAGGGACAGGCAACAAGAACCATCAGTCAAAGAGGGGAGGGCAAGTTCTTCTCTACCGGGTCATGTTGGGGCGCTACCGGAACTGATCGAATTGGTAGTCTACAGTGTTTCTGGATGTTTCAGACTGAAGCTGGCGTCAGCATGAGAGCACCACCATCTCGTAGCTCCGTCGTGGCCATTCCACGAGCAATCATGGCAGCCGCTCCCCACCAGAAGCCTGCGGGAGTCGGGGGCCCCCAAGACTTTTGTAGAATCTTCACGGCTGAGGGGACGCTTTCGAGAATGGGACCCAAGCCCTATCAGGCAAGCGTCCGAGTTCCAAGGTGTCCCAGGGCCATTTTAGTGGACCATGCCCAAATCTGAAGAGCCGGCCGCCATTTTGAGAGTCCTGTGGCATCCGCCTATCGCTGCATCGCAAGAGCGGGAGCAACTCAACTACATGGTGAGCGAGACGCTGTAGTCGCAAGAGCGGGCGGTAAACAGGTGAATGGCAGAAGAGGCACAGTGTAGCAAAAGCGGCGGAATGGCAACTGAAACGGTAAAGGGGCGCCCCACTACAGCGTGTCTTCAGGTCAAACGGATTGTGGGACAAGGTCCAGAATAGAAGAGTCATCAAAAGGCAAAAAGTTCCGCCGGACCCCGGGAGCCGGCCGCCTATGTCGGGGGCGATCTCAGGCTACACCAGTGCTATAAGACTTGGGGAGGGGGTCGGAGCCAAGCGTCTTCTCCGAGTCCGTGCCATCACACCGCCCCTCGGGGGCCTCCGTCAAGCGGTTTAGGGAGGTACCATATCACATTGTTTTCAAATGCAGTCAGGTCCACAAACGGCCCTCACTTACTTTGAGAATAGTGAAGCTGCAGTAGGTGCAAATAAGCTTCAGACAGTGTTACAAGCGCTGCTCAGAACTCTGAACTATGGCACCCAACATCCAGAACTTATGCCATTTGAGAATGGCAGTGACATCGAAGCAACTCAGGGACCAAAACCATGAACGTACTTTCACGTATGAAAATCTTACTTGGGGAGGGG
This sequence comes from Lissotriton vulgaris, assembly GCF_964263255.1. Taxonomy (NCBI): domain Eukaryota; kingdom Metazoa; phylum Chordata; class Amphibia; order Caudata; family Salamandridae; genus Lissotriton; species Lissotriton vulgaris. Next base: position 38,108 of record NW_028252884.1, read on the forward strand.
GCAGGAGCCAAGCGCCCCCTCCCAGTCCGCGGCACCACTCCGTATGTTGAAAATCTGAAGCCATCGTTTTACAAACTCAACCAACCTTGGATTGAAAAATCTAGAAGAAAGTACAAACTGAAAACCAGTTTTGGTCTGCATAGCATCAGCAGCAACGCTTGCTATCAGAGTGCATGAGTTTCATGCTCGATCGATTGAGCTAGCCGGATTGGGCAACAAAAAGTATAAAATAGTTATGTAAATAGTTATTTAATAAAATGTTTTACCCTGTTACTTTGCTGGTGTGTTGTATATATTTTTAATATTTGCATAGGGTTTGTCGTTATTTTGGGCGGGGTGGGTGACGGAGCCGAGCTGTCTTGCAGCCCTCATGGTGTGGAGCTCAGTTCATCTCACTATTTTCGTATTTCTCATGAAGGGTTGTTCCTAATGTTTCTATTTTAGCGAGGTCAAAAAGAGATCCAATTAGTGGCCTACTGATTTTGCTCGATTACTTTTATTATTTACACGATTTTTCACGATTTTTCACTATCTGCAAAGACTAAACAGAGTATTGCGACTTTGTGCTTGTTTGTAAATAAAGAATGAACCAAAGAGAATCAATTGTAAAACAGTAAATGCTTGGATAACAATCAATCAAATGGAGAGACAAACAGGCACGACGGATTACAACGGGGGTAAAGGCCTGCGTTAACTACCCTTCACTATCTGCAAAGAGAGAGTACTACTAAGAGAAAAGAGGGGAGGGGGGGGCAGCGTTCAAAGCACATCAGCGTGCATAAACACGAAAAAGTTTTTACCTATCACGTACTTGACATTTGACAGCTTTTGATATTTGCTATTAAAAAACCATTGAAATTCACAGAAAAAAACATAGGTTTTAGGCCATATATAGTTAGGAATTTGCATTTACAAAACCTTGAAAATTCACTGAAAAAACCATTGGTTATAGACCATATATAGTTAGGGATTAGCCTTTTCAAAACCTTATTTTACTCACACAAAACCATTGAAATTTCATATATAGTTAGTTGCACTAACTATATATCGCACACCCGCAATCCACTGCTGATGATGTCACATATTACATCATTCATGACATGGTTAGTGACATCACTGATGACATCACTGATGACATCTCAAATGACATCACTGATGACATCTCAAATGACATCACTGATGACATCACTGATGACATCTCAAATGACATCACTGATAAAATCACTGATAACATCTCATTTGACATGACTGATCACATCACTGATGATATCATTCATGTGATAATACGATGAACCTCTTCAGACTCTAATATAACCTTAGATACAATCAGTGTAAACAGACACCCACAGACTGTCACTCATCCATGGAGTTACTCACACACCTAGTCAGTCATGCAAAGAATCAATCACACCTCCATTTCCTCAACTATACAGTTATACACACCTTACTTATTCAAACATATACTAACACACATTTACTCTCTTATACAATCCTTGATACAAGTTCACAATGATCCATACAGCCACTCACACATTCACTGGCTCTCATGCACAGTTATTTATATATGTCAACTCTCACATGTACTGTGTTTTACATATGTACTTACTTTGACATGTAGCACAGAGATATCCATTCACTCACCAATAGACTCATGCACACAGTCAACCGCCCATACAGCTGTTTCCACATGCACTTTTGAAACCATACATCTAGTGAATCAACTGCTCACACATCTATGCACAGAGTCATACACCTCCCAGCCACCCACACACACACTCAGTCTCCCATACAAATACTTGGGCAACCAATCAATAACCCATATAGTTACTCATATAGCTACTGATCAACACATGCAGCAGTTTACAGAACAACAGACATAATGATGCACAAATTAAGACAGTTTAGTCACTAACCCATGCACTCAGTGAGACACATTTAATCACTCACTCATACAGTCAGTCATGCACCTACTAAATCCTTCATCCACACACTTATACATCCACTCATTCTTCAATATGTAAGACATATTTTAACTTTACAGAAACATACAGTCACTGGGTGTTGTCATCAGTGATGTCATCAGTGATGTCATTTGAGATGTCATCAGTGATGTCATCAGTGATGTCACTGACCATGTCATGAATGATGTAATATGTGACATCATCAGCAGTGGATTGCGGGTGCGCGATATATAGTTAGCTCAACTAACTATATATGAAATTTCAATGGTTTTATGCGAGTAAAATAAGGTTTTGTAAAGGCTAATCCCTAACTATATATGGTCTATAACCTATGGTTTTTTCAGTGAATATATATATATGTGTATATATATATATATATATATATATATATATATATATATATATATATATATATATATATATATATATATCTCTGAAGAGCTGCTGACACAGATTGGGTGCAACGACAAAGTTCCATCCAGCACCAAAGAAGCAGACACGAGCCCAAAGTAAGTGCAAAAAGGCTTGTAGCGTTTTATTCCTTCAAAAGTCCGCCATAACGCGTTTCACCACCGAAGTGGCTTGATCACATGACAACGTCGACAGATTTTACTGGACCTTATAAACAGCTAGCACTTTAAGCACGTGATGCAAGTGTGAGTGACATAGAAAAAAGTGTGTGATCCAACAACATTTAAGCGCTGTTTGGAAGATAGACTGCGCTTTGTGAAATGCCACAAAAAATACAAAGTTGCTTTAACCAATTAATAGAAAGGCAAACAATTGAAAATGTACAACAATGCCAGTAATGTCATAAAAAATTTTTTGCATTTAAAGAAAAGAAAAGGAAAATAAAGTATTCTTTTCACAAAAATATATATCCGCATAAAATGCATGGCTTTCGGTATGAATACCCATAGAAAAATATATATATATATATAAATATAAATATGCACATGCTTGTTAAGGTATAAAAATATATATATGTATATAAAAACATATAATTTCATTGAGCCATATTTACAAATTCACATGGTCGCGTAAATGTGTCAAAATTCATATATTTACACAATGCATATTACGACATTTACTGGGCAGTTGGAAAAATCTCGGCATAATGCCGTTTGGTCAGACAAAAACCCTTCTATTGTGTTATAAGGCAGTCAATTGAAAAACACAATTGGGTACAGTTGCAAAATAGTGCGTAAGAGTGCTATAAGTGCTCAAAATATCAGTGAGAATAATTCAAAAGATGAAATACAGTTGTTAAAAAATCCTAAATGAAAAGGATTGGGTGAGAGGCAAATGGTAGTTTCATAGGGCAATTTGTGTAAGGTCTGTTTCTGATTTAAAACAAAATATAGACCTAGACGTAGGGTGCCACTAATCAATAAGGTACACCTGATGCTGATGATATGCATCTAAAGATTTGGAAAAGGATGCAGGGGGCTGGTTAACAAGAATGATAGGGATCAACAGATCGAAGTTTTCAGACATGATTTTGGAAGAAGGGATGTGACTCAAAGAAGTTAATTACAGACATGTGTGTAAGTCTTCAGTGTTATTCAGACCTCCAGGGCTTTTACTGTTGAAATTTAGAATATATCTCATTTCCAACATCCGCATAATGCGTTCCCTATCACCTCCCTGTTTAGTTTTTGGGACAGTGTCGATGACATAATAGTGGAGATCCTTCAGGTTGTTATTATGGACCTCGCGAAAATGTCTCGCCACCGGGTAGGTAGGGTCAGAGTTGTTGATAGCTCTGATATGTTGGAGTATCCTGGCACTAGCTGGTAGTTTAGTGCTCCCTACGTACCTTAGGGGGCAGGTACACTCCAAGATGTAAATGGCGTACTCTGTTTTGCAATGGAGGGATTTGGAGATCTTGATTTCCTTATTACTGAAGGCTGTACAGTAACTGGTTTATTGATGCCATACTTACAAGCTTTGCATGTATGACATTTACTAAACCCCCGTGAGCTTTTGAGCCAATCCTTCGATGGGATAACCTCTGGGCAGTTGGAAACTAAACTATTGTGCAGAGAGATAGCTCTTTTGAAAGTGATACTGGGTTTGACTGGCATCTTATGACCAATTGTGGGATCAGAGCGTATTAGTGACCAGTTCTGGTTGATTATCTTGCTAATTGCGCCCTGTTGGATACTGTACGGCACAATAAGCCTGGCACTATCAAGTTCCGTTGGCTTAATCACAGGTGGAGTTGGGGGATTTCTGATGGCTTTAGGAACTAGAAGAAGAGTTCTATCCAGATCCTTAGTCTTGTCCATGGCAGTTTGAATAATGTGCATGGGATAACCTCTGGCGAGGAATCGCTCTTTGCATTCATGTTGTGCCATTGAGAGATCTGAGGGATTGCTGCAAATTCTTTTAATTCTCAGCATTTCCCCGTAAGGGATGCTTCGAATTAGGTGTTTGGGATGGAAGCTGGTATAATGGAGAATGGAATTACCAGCTGTTTCTTTTCTGTAAAGTTTGGTTTCTAACATGTTGTTGAGAATGTACAGTTCTACGTCTAGGAAACAAATATTAGTTGGACTTAAGGTACAGGTAAATTTTAGATTGATGTTATTAATGTTTAACAAATTAACCCATTCAAGGGCTTCCTCCCTTGTGCCTTCCCAGACAAATATGAGATCGTCAATATATCTGTAGTACATTTTCACATGTTTTTCAAACCACTCACCAAGGGTCCCCTTTAGGACCAACTCCTCCCACCAGCCCATAAAGATGCAGGCATAGCTGGGGGAAAAGCTGGCCCCCATAGCTACCCCACGCACCTGTTGGTAAAATGTCTGGTTAAAGGTGAAAAGGTTGTGGTGAAGACAGAAAGTCACCATGTCCAGCAACATGTTGTTGTGTTCCGGGCATGCAGGTCTATTTTTAGTAAGGAAGAAATCCAATGCTCTTAAACCATCCCTGTGGTCAATGCATGTGTAGAGAGATGACACATCTAAGGTTAGCAGCAGATACCCCGGATTCCAGGAGAAATCCCTGATTTTGTCCAAAAAGTCACTTGTGTCTCTGAGGTAGGAGGCCAGTCCAGTAACACAGTCCTGCAGGAAGTAATCGATGTAATTGGAAGTATGTTCCAACAAGCCATTTCTTCCGGAAATAATTGGCCTTCCTGGCGGGTGTGAGGGGTCTTTGTGGACTTTAGGGATAAAGTAAATGTTAGGAATGGTTGGATAATCATTTTTCATGTACAGATATTCTTCCTTAGTGATTAGGCCCGCACTCTTCCAAGCAAGTAATTTGAGGAAAAAAGAGTTAGATGTTTCTTTCACTGCTGCAGCACTGCTTAATTTGTAGCAGTTACGGTCATTCAGCTGTGACATGGCCTCACTCATGTATTGATCTCTGTTCCAAAGCACCACGTTACCTCCTTTATCAGAGTTCCGAATGATAATCTGATTATTTCGTTGGAGTTTGGTTACCAGATTATCATATGTTCTATTACGCTTGTATATTTTGTTTCTTGTAGCGTTAGTTTTAAAGTTCAATTTTTTCAGTTCATTGACGATATGTTCATTGTATATATCGATACCATCACGTGGCATAATTGGATTGAACTTGGATCTGGTTTTGAAGGGCGTGGTGATGATGGGTTCGTTCTGTGGGCTTTGGATTTGACTTGCGAACGATGTTTGGGAGGAGTCAGTGCGATTCTGTGCATGGAGATCCATGAGAACTGTTAGTAAGGTGGAAGGTGGTTCTGTACATGGCAAGGTTCCCATAATGCCTTGGCTGTCTGTTTGGCAAGCAGTCAGTGTTTCCGATGTTTTGGGAGGGTTGAGGGTATGGAATTTGTTCAATTTAAGTTTGCGAATAAATTTGTAAATATCCATGCGAGTGGTGGCATAGTCAAAATTGGATTCTTTACAATGGGAAAGCCCTAAAGAAAGGATTTGAATTTCCGCTTTATATATATATATATATATTCACTGAAAAAACCATAGGTTATAGACCATATATAGTTAGGAATTCGCATTTACAAAACCTTATTTTACTCACACAAAACAATTGAAATTCCATATATAGTTAGTTGCACTAACTATATATCGCGCACCCGCAATCCACTGCTGATGATGTCACATATTACATCATTCATGACATGGTCAGTGACATCACTGATGACATCTCAAAAGACATCACTGATGACATCACTGATGACAACATCCAGTGACTGTATGTTTCTGTAAAGTTAAAATATGTCTTACATATTGAAGAATGAGTGGATGTATAAGTGTCTGGATGAAGGATTTAGTAGGTGCATGACTGACTGTATGAGTCAGTGATTAAATGTGTCTCACTGAGTGCATGGGTTAGTGACTAAACTGTCTTAATTTGTGCATCATTATGTCTGTTGTTCTGTAAACTGTTGCATGTGTTGATAAGTAGCTATATGAGTAACTATATGGGTTATTGATTGGTTGCCCAAGTATTTGTATGGGAGACTGAGTGTGTGTGTGGGTGGCTGGGAGGTGTATGACTCTGTGCATAGATGTGTGAGCAGTTGATTCACTAGATGTATGGTTTCAAAAGTGCATGTGGAAACAGCTGTATGGGCGGTTGACTGTGTGCATGAGTGTATTGGTGAGTGAATGGATATCTCAGTGCTACATGTCAAAGTAAGTACATATGTAAAACACAGTACATGTGAGTGTTGACATATATAAATAACTGTGCATAAGAGCCAGTGAATGTGTGAGTGGCTGTATGGATCATTGTGAACTTGTATCAGGGATTGTATAAGAGAGTAAATATGTGTTAGTATATGTTTGAATAAGTAAAGTTTGTATAACTGTATAGTTGAGGAAATGGAGGTGTGATTGATTCTTTGCATGACTGACTAGGTGTGTGAGTAACTCCATGGATGAGTGACAGTCTGTGAGTGTCTGTTTACACTGATTGTATCTAAGGTTATATTAGAGTCTGAAGAGGTTCATCGTATTATCACATGAATGATATCATCAGTGATGTGATCAGTAATGTCAAATGAGATGTCATCAGTGATGTCATCAGTGATGTCATTTGAGATGTCATCAGTGATGTCATTTGAGATGTCATCAGTGATGTCATCAGTGATGTCACTGACCATGTCATGAATGATGTAATATGTGACATCATCAGCAGTGGATTGCGGGTGCGCAATATATAGTTAGTGCAACTAACTATATATGGAATTTCAATTGTTTTGGGTGAGTAAAATAAGGTTTTGTAAATGCGAATTCCTAACTATATATGGTCTATACCCTATGTTTTTTTCAGTGAATTTTCAAGGTTTTGTAAATGCTAAATCCTAACTATATATGGTCTATAACCTATGGTTTTTTCAGTGAATTTTCAAGGTTTTGTAAATGCTAATTCCTAACTATATATGGTCTATAGCCTATGGTTTTTTCAGTGAATATATATATATACATACATATATAAACATATATCATCTGTATATCTATATAAATACAAACATAAATGCATGCATACATATACTTATATGCATACAGATGCATGTTATTTACATGAAAGTTGAAAAAACACTAATAAAAGCAAAGCTAAAAAGCCACCTCATTACAAACAGAATGGCTTTAACTTAAACGAGGGCGAGATCTATTGCATTTTCAATGCTTGTTTACTTTGGTTCCATCAAGAAGGCATTCAGATGTGTCACACATTTGCCATAAATTCTGAATGTTAGCACTCTAGTTGCACATTAGATCACTGTAGTAAAGCTACTGCTCACCAGGGACGTCTGCTGCTGGTATTCAAAGTGCATGTTTCAGTCTGCATGTCAGAATTTTTTTAATGAAATAGAAGAGGATTTGAGAAGTCACTAAAAATGATCCCTAATTTTTCTTTCTGAAGCACTAATCATACTTTCTATGGCAAAATTAACCCCCTCATGTTGTTCCTTTTTAAATTGAGTGTTTTCAGACTTACCACTTCATTCCAATCAAGATGGCTTCTGGTGTGCCATACTTTTGTCATAAGTAAGACTGTTAGCGCTCTAGTTGTTCTTTAGAACACTCTGGGACATTCTGTCATTGGGCTATACTTGGGGTACATCTGGGTGATATTTGGGCTACATTTAGGCTCTTTTGTCTCTGGTGGCCATCTTGGGAGACTGTATGTCAGAATTTTTTAATGAAATTGAAGAGGGTTTGAGAAGTCCCTCAAAATGTGCCCTAATTTTTCTTTCTGCAGCACTAATCATAATTCATATGGCAAAATATACCCCCTCATTTTGTTCCTTTTTAAATTAAATGTTTTAAGAGTTACCACTTTATTCCAATCAAGATGGCTTCAGGTGTGCCATACCTTTGTAATAAGTAGGACTGTTAGCACTCTAGTTGTTCTTTAGAACACTCTGGGACATTCTGTCATTGGGCTATACTTGGGCTACATCTGGGTGATATTTGGGCTACATTTGGGCTCTTTTGTCTCTGGTGGCCATTTTGGGAGACTGCATGAATTTAATGAAATAGAAGAGGATTTGAAAAGTCACTCAAAATGTGCCCTAATTTTTCTTTCTGCAGCACTAATAATACATTCTATTGCATAATATACCCCCTCATTTTGTTCCTTTTTAAATTAAATGTTTTAAGAGTTACCACTTTATTCCCATCACGATGGCTCCAGGTGTGCTATACCTTTGTAATAAGTAGGACTGTTAGCGCTCTAGTTGTTCTTTAGAACACTCTGGGACATTCTGTCATTGGGCTATACTTGGGCTACATCTGGGTGATATTTGGGCTACATTTGGGCTCTTTTGTCTCTGGTGGCCATTTTGGGAGACTGCATGTTGGAATGTTTTATTGAAATAGAAAAGGATTTGAGAAGTCACTCAAAATGTGCCCTAATTTTTCATTCTGCAGCACTAATCATACTTTCTATGGCAAAATATACCCCCTCATGTTGTTTCTTTTTAAATTAAATGTTTTAAGAGTTGCCACTTTATTCCAATCAAGATGGCTTCAGGTGTGCCATACCTTTGTAATAAGTAGGACTGTTAGCGCTCTAGTTGTTCTTTAGAACACTCTAGGAGGCTGCAGTAGAACACAAAGGAATCAACTGACAGTCTCTGTCCTTGTTGGATGTTTATGTTTTACTGAGAATGTCAGACTTCATTTTCACATGACTGAGAAAGATAATGTGAATTTACAGAAAATATGCTTTCAGTTTAGCTTATAGATCCCCTTCCAAACCACTGTGGTAAAATTATGAGATATTAGTTTTCTTTCAAACAATATTCATGATATCACAGCAGAAGGTTTTTTCACATGGTAAAATCACCTTAGAACCCACCACAATTCCTAAAACGAGTATGGCACCATCAACAAATGATTTATAATGTAACTAAAGTCCTAAAACCCTCTATTAACTACAATGCTTTTTAATGAGGTGCTATCATGTATATTGGTCCCAAGATGGCTGCCAACACTTCTTGGATGAAGTGCTGACAGCCAATCAGATCAGATGTGTGGTTAGGCTCCGCCCAGATATATATCTTTTTTTGAACCTAAATTACTCAAAATCCATTGGAGCACATATATTGAGACCTAGCAAAGGCACATCGGGCTAACAGTCCCTACAATTTTGCCAAGTTTCGTGCAAATCCATTCAGCCGTTCGAGCTAAAAGTGAGGCCAACCGCCCTATGGAAATTAACATGGGAAAAACGCGTTTTGGGACCCCCCTTTTTTCTCGGCCCCCACTTGATGAAACCCCCCAAATTGTCAGGGGCTGCTCAGAAACAAAATGTTCCATTTTCTTGAAAATTTCAGCCAATTCCGTCCACAAACGCCAAAGTTATTAGACATAGAATTTTCAAAAATCCCATAGAGAAAAAATCCTAACTATATATTCAATGAAAAAACCATAGGTTATAGGCCATATATAGTTAGGAATTAGCATTTACAAAACCTTATTTTACTCGCATAAAACCATTGAAATTCCATATATAGTTAGCTAACTATAAGCGCTAACTATATATCGCGCACCCGCAATCCACTGCTGATGATGTCACATATTACATCATTCATGACATGGTCAGTGACATCACTGATGACATCACTGATTACAACATCCAGTGACTGTATGTTTCTGTAAAGTTAAAATATGTTTCACATATTGAAGAATGAGTGGATGTATAAGTGTCTGGATGAAGAATTTAGTAGGTGCATGACTGACTGTATGAGTGAGTGATTAAATGTGTCTCACTGAGTGCATGGGTTAGTGACTAAACTGTCTTAATTCGTGCATCAGTATGTTTGTTGTTGTGTAAACTGCTGCTTGTGTTGATCAGTAGCTATAAGAGTAGCCATATGGGTTATTGATTGGTTGCCCAAATATTTGAATGGGAGGCTGAGTGTGTGTGTGGGTGGCTGGGAGGTGCGTGACTCTGTGCATAGATGTGTAAGCAGTTGATTCACTAGGAGTATGAGTTCAAGAGTGCATGTGGAAACAGCTATATGAGCGGTTGACTGTGCATGGGTGTGTTGGTGAGTGAATGGATTTCTCATTGCTACATGTGCAAGTAAGTACGTATGTAAAACACAATACATGTGAGAGTTGAGATATATAAATAACTGAACATAAGAGCCAGTGAATGTGTGAGTGGCTGTATCGATCACTGTGAGCTTGTATCAGGGATTATATAAGAGAGTAAATATGTGTTATTATATGTTTGAATAAGTAAGATGTGTATAACTGTATAGTTGAGGAAATGGAGGTGTGATTGATTCTTTGCATGACTGACTAGGTGTGTGAGTAAGTCCATGGATGAGTGTCAGTCTGTGAGTGCCTGTTTATACTGAGTGTATGTAAGGTTATATTAGAGTCTGAAGAGGTTCATTGTATTATCACATGAGTGATGTGATCAGTGATGACAAATGAGATGTCATCAGTGATGTCATTTGAGTTGTCATCAGTGATGTCATTTGAGATGTCATCATTGATATCATTTGAGTTGTCATCAGTGATGTCATTTGAGATGTCATCAGTGATGTCATCAGTGATGTCACTGACCATGTCATGAATGATGTAATATGTGACATCATCAGCAGTGGATTGCGGGTGCGCGATATATAGTTAGCGCTTATAGTTAGCTAACTATATATGGAATTTCAATGGTTTTATGCGAGTAAAATAAGGTTTTGTAAATGCTAATTCCTAACTATATATGGCCTATAACCTATGGTTTTTTCATTGAATTTTCAAGGTTTTGTAAATGCAAATTCCTAACTATATATCCACTATAACCTATGGTTTTTTCTGTGAATTTCATTGGTTTTTTAATAGCAAATATGAAAAGCTTTAAAATGTCAAGTACGTGATAGATAAAAACATTTTCGTATTTATGCACGCTGATGTGCTTTGAACGCTGCCCCCCCCCCCCTCCCCTCTTTTGCCTTTGTTAGTACTCTCTCTTTGCAGATACAGAAGGGCAGTTAACGCAGGCCTTTACCCCCGTTGTAATCCGTCGTACCTCCTTGTCTCTCCATTTGATTGATTGTTGTCCAAGCATTTACTGTTTTAGAATTGGTTCTCTTTGGATCATTCTCTATTTACAAACAAGCACAAAGTCGCAATACTCTGTTTAGTCTTTGCAGATAGTGAAAAATCGTGTAAAAAAATAAAAGTAATCGAGCAAAATCAGTAGGCCACTAATTGGATCTCTTTTTGACCTCGCTAAAATAGAAATATTAGGAACAACCCTTCTTGAGAAATACGAAAATAGTGAGATGAACTGAGCTCCACACCATGAGGGCTGCAAGACAGCTCGGCTCCATCACCCATCCCGCACAAAATAATGACAAACCCTATGCAAATATTAAAAATATAGACAACACACCAGCAAAGAAATAGGGTAAAACATTTTATTAAAAAACTATTTACATAACGTTGGTTTATAAGATGATGTCAGTAGTGGACCGATGTGTGAATAGATCGAAAACAGCACAAGGCTCCAAGATCCGGATAGCAAGCTCCTGGATGTTGGGTGCCATAGTTTAGAGTTCTGAATTTCAGCCTTTTTCAATGCCTGTGCTTTGTTGAATCAAAATGGCGGTTTGACACAAAGCTGACTCAAGCGTTGTTACTGATGCTATGCAGACCAAAACTGGTTTTCAGTTTGTACATTTTTCTAGATTTTTCAATCCAAGTTTGGTTGACTTTGTAGAACGATGGCTTCAGATTTTCAACATACGGTGTGGTGGCGCTGACTGGGAGGGGGCGCTTCGCTCCTGCCCCCTCCCCAAGTAAGATTTTCATACGTGAAAGTACGTTAATGGTTTTGGTCCCCGAGATGCTTCGATGTCACTACCATTCTCAAATAGCATAAGTTCTGGATGTTGGGTGCCATAGTTAAGAGTTCTGAGCAGCGCTTGTAACACTGTCTGAAGCTTATTTCCTCCTACTGCAGCTTCACTATTCTCAAAGTAAGTGAGTGTCGTTTGTGGACCTGACTGCATTAGAAAACAATATGATATGTTACCTTCCTAAACAGCTTGACGGAGGCCCCTGAGGGGCGCTGTGATGGCCATGGACTCGGAGAAGACGCTTGGCTCCGACACCCTCCCCAAGTCTTATAGCACTGGTGTAGCCTGAGATCGCCCCCGACATAGGCGGCCGGCTCCCGGGGTCCGGCGGTACTTTTTGCCTTTTGATGACTCTTCAATTCTGGACCTTGTCCCACAATCCGTTTGACCTGAAGACAAGCTGTAGTGAGGCGCCCCTTTATCGTTTTAGTTGCCATTCCGCCCGCTTTTGCTACACTGTGCCTCTTCCGCCATGCAGCTGCTTCCGCCCGCTCTTGCGACTACAGCGTCTCGCTCACCATGTAGTTGAGATGCGCCCGCTCTAGCGGTGCAGCGATAGGCGGCTGCCACAGGACTCTCAAAATGGCGGCCGGCTCTTCGGTTTTGGGCCTGGTCCACTAAAATGGCCCTGGGACACCTTGGAACTCGGACGCTTGTCTGCTAGGGCTTGGATCCCATTCTCGAAAAGCGTCCCCTCAGCCGTGAAGATTCTACAAAAGTCATGGGGGCCTCCGACTCCCGCAGGCTTCTGGTGGGGAGCGGCTGCCATGATTGCTCGTGGAATGGCCACGACGGAGCTACGAGATGGTAGTGGTCTCATGCTGACGCCAGCTTTAGTCTGAAACATCCAGAAACACTGTAGACTACCAATTCGATCAGTTCCGGTAGCGCCCCAACATGACCCGGAAGAGAAGAACTTGCCCTCCCCTCTTTGACTGATGGTTCTTGTTGCCTGTCCCCTCTGTTGTCATTTAACAGAACTTTTTGGACTACTGAAAGGGGTTGTGTTCTGAACGCTGGTTGGTGGAGACATTTAGACTATATTCTTGACCTACGTTGTCGCGTAATGCGTTTTATGACACGCCGCGTTAGCGCACCCGGAAGTGATCCGAGGCGCGGCGCGCAGCGCGTAACGTAAGCATAACAGGTCATGTGACTTGTTAATAAAACTTTTCATTGGTTCATTTTACTTTTGTTAATTTAATGATGAAAAGCTTGGTCATATGACCTAAAAATTACGCTTTTTATTATTTTCGAACAATATTTTTTTTTCAAACATATGTTATAATATTCCAGGCTAATGTACTTTCCCGGAAAATTTACAACTGTCTGGCAAGTAAAATATATTCCTTTTTCGAGAAAAAGGGCGTTTCTTCCTTCCATGACGGAGCCGTTGAGTAAAAGAGATTCGGCCTGCTGTCTTAGTCGCCGATGCGCCTGATTATCAGATTCTTATCGATCACTTTATGTTGCAGACATGAAAAACACAACTGCCCTTGACCATTTATCTTTACTGCGTTCCTACATATTATACCTTTTATCCGTCATGTAATTGGACTGCTTTATTTCACTTGCCTTTTACTGATTCGAAAACAGTCACTAAAAGTAAAAACTTTACAAATGAAAATACTACTACCGTGTTTTGTTTTAAAAACCTTTATTGTGAAAATGTCAGTATACAAATACGGGCCTATAACCACGTGGGCCGGCCACGGAGCAAACTCAAATCGTATATGATGAGGAGACATTTACACTGTAGAAGAACGTAACGAGCGGGCCATTAGGTGACAAGAACAAAGGTGTCTAACAGTTGCGGAATCGGTGGACGTACATTTTGTAATTAAAATACGACAGGGCCACTTACAATAACATTTTCTAGATATACATTTGCGGGCAAAGAGTTACGAGTCCCATTTATACCGGCGCCATTTTGGGCGAGGCCGGGCAGGTCCAAGATATAGTCAAAATGTCTCCACCAACCATCGGCCAGACCAGAACCCCTTTCGGCCCTTTATGCTACAAGATGGTGTCTTCCATTCAGAAAATATTGGTGGCAGCATTTTGAAAGGAAACAGAAACAGCCGTTCTCCTAGTGAGTTTCACATTGTTACATTTAGGAAGAATGTTGAAGAGTAGTATGTGGAAAATCTGAAGCCATTTTTCTACAAACTCTCAATCAGACTTGGATGGAAAAAAAAACCTGAAGAATGTACAAACTGAAAACCAATTTTTGTCTGTATAGCACCAACAGTAACGCTTGAGTCAGCTTTGTGTCAAGCCGCCATTTTCATTCAATCAATAGCGTCCCCCTGCACACATTCAGGGACCTGGTCGTGTCTTTAGATGAAACGCATTGTAGGAAAAGAAGCAGAAAGGAAAAGGAAAAAAGTTCCGCCGGACCTAGTGAAGCTGCAGCAGGTGCAAATAAGCTTCAGACAGTCTTACAAGCACTGCTCAGAACTCTCAACTGAGGCACTCAACATCCAGGACTTGCCATTCGGATCTTAGCGCCTTGTATTTTTGTTTTGTTCTTGATGGAGGGGAAACAACAAAAAACAGGCATTGAAAACGGCTCAACTGGAGCAAAAAAAAAATTACTTCTTGGGTGCATTAGGGCATTTATGATTTTCGAATGCCGTATTCATCATGTTGATGCTCATGTTGCCATAGGACAGCATAGCACCACAGTGTATACAAGTTAACTTCATATGTTCAGATGTAGTCACAGATGAGGCAGGTGGCATATTTAGCATTCACCTTCTTTGATCCAGGAGGGATGGAGAAAAACTGCCAGATGAAACTTGAAACTTGGCCATCCAGATCTCGGCGCGTTCGACTCACTGTACCGCAACAGTGACCGCAACTCAGCTGGACACGCCGTCTTTCGGCGCAGCATTGTAGGATGGCCACACCAGTGCGGCAATTTGCTAGACACCACCTCGGTGCCATCCGGATCTCGGCGCGTTCGAGTCACTGTACCGCAACAGTGACCGCAATTCAGCTGGACACGCCGTCTTTCGGCGCAGCATTGTAGGATGGCCACACCAGTGCAGCAATTTGCTGGACACCACCTCGGTGCCATCCGGATCTCGGTGCGTTCGAGTCACTGTACCGCAACAGTGACCGCAACTCAGCTGGACACGCCGTCTTTCGGCGCAGCATTGTAGGATGGCCACACCAGTGCGGCAATTTGCTGGACACCACCTCGGTGCCATCCGGATCTCGACGCGTTGTGCTGCCTTCGGCCTATTCGCACATCGGTCCGCTACTGACAGTGACCGCAACTCAGCTGGACACGCCGTCTTTCGGCGCAGCATTGTAGGATGGCCACACCAGTGCGGCAATTTGCTGGACACCACATCGGTGCCATCCGCATCTCGACGCGTTGTGCTGCCTTCGGCCTATTCGCACATCGGTCCGCTACTGACAGTGACCGCAACTCAGCTGGACACGCCGTCTTTCGGCGCAGCATTGTAGGATGGCCACACCAGTGCGGCAATTTGCTGGACACCACCTCGGTGCCATCCGGATCTCGACGCGTTGTGCTGCCTTCGGCCTATTCGCACATCGGTCCGCTACTGACGCCGCCTCACGTGCCAACGGATTTTCTACGCTTTTTGTAGCCCTATGCCGCAGAACAGGTCATGTGACTTGTTTATAAAACTTTTCATTGGTTCATTTTACTTTTGGTTTCCTAAAGATGGAAGGCTTGGTCATATGACCTAAAAATAACACTTTTCATTGGTTTAGAACATTTTTTTTCCCAAACGATGAAAGCCCCACCTTGTTTCTGGATCATTCAGACTGAAGCTGGCGTCAGCATGAGAGCACCACCATCTCGTGGCTCCGTCGTGGTCATTCCGCGAGCAATCATGGCAGCCGCTCCCCACCGGAAGCCTGCGGGAGTCGGGGGCCCCCAAGACTTTTATACAATCTTCACGGCTGAGGGGACGCTTTTCGAGAATGGAGCCCAAGCCCTAGCAGGCAAGCGTCCGACTTCCAAGGTGTCCCAGGGCCATTTCAGTGGACCAGGCCCAAAACCGAAGAGCCGTCCGCCATTTTGACAGCCATGTGGCAGCCGCCTATCGCTGCACTGCAAGAGTGGGAGCAACTCCACAACATGGTGAGCGAGACGCTGTGGCCGCAAGAGCGAGCGCAACTCAGCTAGATGGCCGCCACCTGGGGAGGCCCGTTCACGCCGCCTCCCCCCCCCCCCCCCGGGCCGCCGCACGCCAATTTTCGGAGCAGCATTGTAGGATACCAAAACCAGTGCGGCAGTTTACTGGACATCACCTGGGTGCCTGTCGTACATGTTGTGTCAGCCATGTGACACTGGACACAGACCGCTACTGACGAGGCCTCCCCCCGCACCACCCGGGACGCCCCACGCTGTTTTTCTGTGCTGCATTGTAGGATCCCTAAACCAGTGCGGCACCCAGGCGACATCACCTGGGTGCCGTCCAGAACTCTGCACGTTGTGCTGCCTTGGGACTATTCGCACAACAGACCGCTACTGACGAGGCCTCCCCCCGCCCCACCCGGGACACCCCACGCCAATTTTCGGAGCAGCATTGTAGGATCCCTAAACCAGTGCGGCACCCAGGCGACATCACCTGGGTGCCGTCCAGAACTCTGCACGTTGTGCTGCCTTGGGACTATTCGCACAAAAGACAGCTTCTAACCATTGTTGCTTTTTGTGTTAATAAATGTTTAAATGTTTTTAGTTTTTGTTCTGTTCATTATCGTTAAAAGTTAATAAAGTTTTATAACCTTACTTTGTTGGAGTGTTATCTATTTTTTGAAAAACGGGTGAATGGGGCCTTGAATCGGGTTATTGTCATGTGTGGGCTTTGGAAGTGTGCTGCTGCAGGATCGGACATTTCAAACTCAAATGCACGTTCTTTTTCTTACCTTTCCGAAGCATGGAGCGCAATAGCAAGCAGAGAAAGGGTGATGCACGTGTTGAACACTACCTGACCTGGCAAGTTGCTGGCAGTGCCCCCCCGCCCGCTCCTGAAAGAGGGCACACACACACCGCCGCCCCGAGTACTTCAGAAATCTTTAAAAGACCATGCGCTTGTTCATGAGGCTTAAATGGTTTATCACCTCTTCTAGAACCCCTACATCGACCCTCTGACGTTTCATGGAAAAATTACCATGTAACACAATACCAAGCCCTATCAGCTGAAACCCCCAAGGAATCGTGGGGCATATTAGCAAGGGGGTTTATCTCCGCTTTTTTGGCTTTAAAAACCATGAAAGCGGAGATAAAATTATTTCCCTATTATCAAGCTGTCGCTAACACCAGTTAGTGACACCTAAAAGGAGATAGCGACCATCTTGGGCCCGGCTTTGCATGTCAGTGATACTTATCACTAATGACATGCAAAGTGGCGTGCCAAGATGTTAGCGACTGGAAACAGTCCCTAACATCGCTACCTTCTATTACCAACTTTTGGAGATATTCGCACTAAGCGCGAATATCTCCAAAAGCTAACACCTGCCCTGAGCAGGTCTTAGCCATGTTATCCAATGGGAGGTGGATAACATGGCTAAGAGCATTAGGTCGATAATACATGAATATCGCTGACTTTTCTGCGATAATAGCAAGGTTTATCTGCGATAAAAATCGCCGATGTGCGGCGATAATTTTTGTCTCTAAACAAGTTATAGACAAAAATTATCGCTAGTTGTTAGTAATATGCCCCCGGGTTTTTGCTTGCAGAAATCGGGAGGTGGGAGACTAGCACTGAAATCAGTACTCACACGCCTGAATCAGGAGAATTGGCATGTCTGAATTCTCTACAGCTGGGGCCATAAACTACATCCGCAGGGGTAGGTGATAGCCTGGGACCAGCCTAGCATCTAAAATGGCTGCCGTGCACGACAAAATTGTGGCATTCGAAAAAAGGCAAGATGGCGCAGCCGCTGGAAGAGATATATCAACATATATCAGCCTCCTCAGCCACCCTCAGGAAACATAGGGGATTAGGATATGTCTCCCGCACCCCCTTATACCTAGTACTTTAATTAACGAAGCACAAAATGGCGAATTCCCGTTTCGCTACCAGTTTGCGGCCCAGTTCGCGGCCCGTGAAGCGCTACTACCGTGAAAAATCATTTTTTTTTTATTTTCCCCACGGGACCCTTTAATAACCCCAACAACATTCCTAGGGGGTCAAGAGGGGGATACCTTGCCCCCTTTCATTAAATTCCCCCTTAGTTTTTCACCTTTTCTTCTCTCTCGATCCTACCGAGAGACAAGATGGCGGCCGCTCCGGACTGTCACGCAGCAAAAAAAAAAAAAAAGCTCACGCACAGCCGCTGGAAGAGATGTATCAACATATATCAGCCTCCTCACCCACCCTCAGGAAACATAGGGGATTAGGATACGTCTCCCGTACCCACTTATAACTAGTAATTTAATTTACGAAGCACAAAATGGCGAATTCCCGTTTCGCTACCAGTTCGCGGCCGCGCTTCTACCGTGAAAAATCATTTTTTTTTTATTTTCCCCACGGGACCCTTTAATAACCCCAACAACATTCCTAGGAGGTCAAGAGGGGGATACCTTGCCCCCTTTCATTAAATTCCCCCTTCGTTTTCCACCTCTTCTTCTCTCTCGATCCTACCGAGAGACAAGATGGCGTCCGCTCCGGACTGTTTAGAATGTTGACAGACACCGGAGAGCCAATCAGCTTTCTGCGCGCAAAGTTCCGATAAGCGAAAAGTAAGCGGACCGGATCGCTGCCCAGAGCGCTGTTACAGATATATATCTTGGTTTGAACGTTAATTTCTCAAAAACTACTGGAGCACATATATTGAGACCTAGCAAAGGCACATCGGGCTAACAGTCCCTACAATTTTGCCAAGTTTCGTGCAAATCCATTCAGCCGTTCGAGCTAAAAGTGAGTCCAACCGCCCTATGGAAAACTCAATGCAAAAAACGCGTTTTGGGACCCCCCTTTTTTCTCAGCCCCCCCTTGACGAAACCCCACCAAATTTTCAGGAGCTGCTCAGAAACAAAATGTGCCATTTTCCTGAAAATTTCAGCCGATTCCATCCACAAACGCCAAAGTTATTAGACATAGAATTTTCAAAAGTCCCATAGGGAATTTATCCTAACTATATATACCTACTGGCGAACGCCAGTAGGTAATACCTACTGGCGACCGCCAGTAGGTAATATATATATATATATATATATATATATATATATATATATATATATATATATATTCACAGAAAAAACCATAGGTTATAGTGGATATATAGTTAGGAATTTGCATTTACAAAACCTTGAAAATTCAATGAAAAAACCATTGGTTTTAGGCCATATATAGTTAGGGATTTGCATTTACAAAACCTTATTTTACTCGCATAAAACCATTGAAATTCCATATATAGTTATAAGCGCTAACTATATATCGCGCACCCGCAATCCACTGCTGATGATGTCACATATTACATCATTCATGACATGGTTAGTGACATCACTGATGACATCACTGATGACATCTCAAATGACATCACTGATGACATCACTGATGACAACATCCAGTGACTGTATGTTTCTGTAAAGTTAAAATATCTCTTACATATTGAAGAATGAGTGGATATATAAGTGTCTGGATGAAGGATTTAGTAGGTGCATGACTGACTGTATGAGTGAGTGATTAAATGTGTCTCACTGAGTGCATGGGTTAGTGACTAAACTGTCTTAATTTGTGCATCATTATGTCTGTTGTTCTGTAAACTGTTGCATGTGTTGATAAGTAGCTATATGAGTAACTATATGGGTTATTGATTGGTTGCCCAAGTATTTGTATGGGATACTGAGTGTGTGTGTGGGTGGCTGGGAGGTGTGTGACTCTGTGCATAGATGTGTGAGCAGTTGATTCACTAGATGTATGGTTTCAAAAGTGCATGTGGAAACAGCTGTATGGGCGGTTGACTGTGTGCATGAGTGTATTGGTGAGTGAATGGATATCTCAGTGCTACATGTCAAAGTAAGTACATATGTAAAACACAGTACATGTGAGAGTTGACATATATAAATAACTGTGCATAAGAGCCAGTGAATGTGTGAGTGGCTGTATGGATCATTGTGAACTTGTATCAGGGATTGTATAATAGAGTAAATATGTGTTAGTATATGTTTGAATAAGTAAAGTTTGTATAACTGTATAGTTGAGGAAATGGAGGTGTGATTGATTCTTTGCATGACTGACTAGGTGTGTGAGTAACTCCATGGATGAGTGACAGTCTGTGAGTGTCTGTTTACACTGATTGTATCTAAGGTTATATTAGAGTCTGAAGAGGTTCATCGTATTATCACATGAATGATATCATCAGTGATGTTATCAGTCATGTCAAATGAGATGTTTTCAGTGATGTCATCAGTGATGTCATTTGAGATGTCATCAGTGATGTCATCAGTGATGTCACTAACCATGTCATGAATGATGTAATATGTGCCATCATCAGCAGTGGATTGCGGGTGCGCGATATATAGTTAGCGCTTATAACTATATATGGAATTTCAATGGTTTTATGCGAGTAAAATAAGGTTTTGTAAATGCAAATCCCTAACTATATATGGCCTAAAACCAATGGTTTTTTCATTGAATTTTCAAGGTTTTGTAAATGCAAATTCCTAACTATATATCCACTATAACCTATGGTTTTTTCTGTGAATTTCATTGGTTTTTTAATAGCAAATATGAAAAGCTTTAAAATGTCAAGTACGTGATAGATAAAAACATTTTCGTATTTATGCACGCTGATGTGCTTTGAACGCTGCACCCCCCCCCCTCCCCTCTTTTGTCTTAGTAGTACTCTCTCTTTGCAGATACTGAAGGGTAGTTAACGCAGGCCTTTACCCCCGTTGTAATCCGTCGTGCCTGCTTGTCTCTCCATTTGATTGATTGTTGTCCAAGCATTTACTGTTTTAGAATTGGTTCTCTTTGGATCATTCTCTATTTACAAACAAGCACAAAGTCGCAATACTCTGTTTAGTCTTTGCAGATAGTGAAAAATCGTGTAAAAAAATAAAAGTAATCGAGCAAAATCAGTAGGCCACTAATTGGATCTCTTTTTGACCTCGCTAAAATAGAAATATTAGGAACAACCCTTCATGAGAAATACGAAAATAGTGAGATGAACTGAGCTCCACACCATGAGGGCTGCAAGACAGCTCGGCTCCATCACCCATCCCGCACAAAATAACGACAAACCCTATGCAAATATTAAAAATATAGACAACACACCAGCAAAGAAACAGGGTAAAACATTTTATTAAAAAACTATTTACATAACGTTGGTTTATAAGATGATGTCAGTAGTGGACCGATGTGTGAATAGGTCGAAAGCAGCACAAGGCTCCAAGATCCGGATGGCAACCTCCTGGATGTTGGGTGCCATAGTTCAGAGTTCTGAGTTTGAGCCTTTTTCAATGCCTGTGCTTTGTTGAATCAAAATGGCGGCTTGACACAAAGCTGACTCAAGCGTTGCTACTGATGCTATGCAGACCAAAACTGGTTTTCAGTTTGTACATTTTTCTAGATTTTTCAATCCAAGTTTGGTTGACTTTGTAGAACGATGGCTTCAAATTTTCAACATACGGTGTGGTGGCGCTGACTGGGAGGGGGCGCTTCGCTCCTGCCCCCTCCCCAAGTAAGATTTTCATACGTGAAAGTACGTTAATGGTTTTGGTCCCTGAGTTGCTTCGATGTCACTGCCATTCTCAAATGGCATAAGTTCTGGATGTTGGGTGCCATAGTTTAGAGTTCTGAGCAGTGCTTGTAACACTGTCTGAAGCTTATTTCCACCTACTGCAGCTTCACTATTCTCAAAGTAAGTGAGTGTCGTTTGTGGACCTGACTGCATTAGAAAACAATGTGATATGTTACCTTCCTAAACAGCTTGACGGAGGCCCCTTAGGGGCGGTGTGATCGCCATGGACTCGGAGAAGACGCTTGGCTCCGACACCCTCCCCAAGTCTTATAGCACTGGTGTAGCCTGAGATCGCCCCCGACATAGGCGGCCGGCTCCCGGGGTCCGGCAGAACTTTTTGCCTTTTGATGACTCTTCAATTCTGAACCTTGTCCCACAATCCGTTTGACCTGAAGACACGCTGTAGTGGGGCGCCCCTTTACCGTTTCAGTTGCCATTCCGCCCGCTTTTGCTACACTGTGCCTCTTCCGCCATTCAGCTGTTTACCGCCCGCTCTTGCGACTACAGCGTCTCGCTCATCATGTAGTTGAGTTGCTCCCGCTCTTGCGGTGCAGCGATAGGCGGCTGTCACAGGACTCTCAAAATGGCGGCCGGCTCTTCGGTTTTGGGCCTGGTCCACTAAAATGGCCCTGGGACACCTTTGAACTCGGACGCTTCCCTGATAGGGCTTGGGTCCCATTCTCGAAAAGCGTCCCCTCAGCCGTGAAGATTCTACAAAAGTCTTGGGGGCCTCCGACTCCCGCAGGCTTCTGGTGGGGAGCGGCTGCCATGATTGCTCGTGGAATGGCCACGACGGAGCTACGAGATGGTAGTGGTCTCATGCTGACGCCAGCTTTAGTCTGAAACATCCAGAAACACTGTAGACTACCAATTCGATCAGTTCCGGTAGCGCCCCAACATGACCCGGAAGAGAAGAACTTGCCCTCCCCTCTTTGACTGATGGTTCTTGTTGCCTGTCCCCTCTGTTGTCATTTAACAGAACTTTTTGGACTGCTGAAAGGGGTTGTGTTCCGAACGCTGGTTGGTGGAGACATTTTGACTATATTCTTGACCTACGTTGTCGCATAATGCGTTATATGACACGCCGCGTTAGCGCACCCGGAAGTGATCCGAGGCGCGGCGCGCAGCGCGTAACGTAAGCATAACAGGTCATGTGACTTGTTAATAAAACTTTTCATTGGTTCATTTTACTTTTGTTAATTTAATGATGAAAAGCTTGATCATATGACCTAAAAATTACGCTTTTTATTGTTTTCGAACAATATTTTTTTTTCAAACATATGTTATAATATTCCAGGCTAATGTACTTTCCCGGAAAATTTACAACTGTCTTGCAAGTAAAATATATTTCTTTTTCGAGAAAAAGGGCGTTTCTTCCTTCCATGACGGAGCCGTTGAGTAAAAGAGATTCGGCCTGCTGTCTTAGTCGCCGATACGCCTGATTATCAGATTCTTATCGATCACTTTATGTTGCAGACATGAAAAACACAACTGCCCTTGACCATTTATCTTTACTGCGTTCCTACATATTATACCTTTTATCCGTCATGTAATTGGACTGCTTTATTTCACTTGCCTTGTACTGATTCGAAAACAGTGACTAAAAGTAAAAACTTTACCAATGTAAATACTACTACCGTGTTTTGTTTTAAAAACCTTTATTGTGAAAATGTCAGTATACAAATACGGGCCTATAACCACGTGGGCCGGCCACGGAGCAAACTGAAATCGTATATGATGAGGAGACATTTACACTGTAGAAGAACGTAACGAGAGGGCCATTAGGTTGCAAGAACAAAGGTGTCTAACAGTTGCGGAATCGGTGGACGTACATTTTGTAATTAAAATACGACAGGGCCACTTACAATAACATTTTCTAGATATACATTTGCGGGCAAGGAGTTACGAGTCCCATTTATACCGGCGCCATTTTGGGCGAGGCCGGGCAGGTCCAAGATATAGTCAAAATGTCTCCACCAACCATCGGCCAGACCAGAACCCCTTTCGGCCCTTTATGCTACAAGATGGTGTCTTCCATTCAGAAAATATTGTTGGCAGCATTTTGAAAGGAAACAGAAACAGCCGTTCTCCTAGTGAGTTTCACATTGTTACATTTAGGAAGAATGTTGAAGAGTAGTATGTGGAAAATATGAAGCCATTTTTTCTACAAACTCTCAATCAGACTTGGATGGAAAAAAAAAACATGAAGAATGTACAAACTGAAAACCAATTTTTGTCTGTATAGCATCAACAGTAACGCTTGAGTCAGCTTTGTGTCAAGCCGCCATTTTCATTCAATCAATAGCGTCCCCCTGCACACATTCAGGGACCTGGTCGTGTCTTCAGATGAAACGGATTGTAGGAAAAGAAGCAGAAAGGAAAAGGAAAAAAGTTCCGCCGGACCTCGGGAGCCGGCCGCCTATGTCATGTGCGACCTTTGGCCACACCAGGGCAATAGTGAAGCTGCAGCAGGTGCAAATAAGCTTCAGACAGTCTTACAAGCACTGCTCAGAACTCTCAACTGAGGCACTCAACATCCAGGACTTGCCATTCGGATCTTGGCGCCTTGTGCTGGTTCCGACCTATTCACACATCGGTCCACTACTGACATCACCTCATAAGCCAACGGGGCACCCTACACTGACTTTCGGCGCAGCATTGTAGGATGGCCACACCAGTGCGGCAACTTGCTGGACACGACCTCGGTGCCATCCGGATCTCGGCGCGTTCGAGTCACTGTACCGCAAGAGTGACCGGAACTCAGCTGAACACGCCGTCTTTCGGCGCAGCATTGTAGGATGGCCACACCAGTGCAGCAATTTGCTGGACACCACCTTGGGCAATAGTGAAGCTGCAAAAGGTGCAAATAAGCTTCAGACAGTCTTCAACTTACTCTGATTCTTATAATAAACTTCAGATAGTCTTACAAGCACTGCTCAGAACTCTCAACTATGGCACTCAACATCCAGAACTTGCCATTCGGATCTTGGCGCCTTGTGCTGGTTCCAACCTATTCACACATCGGTCCACTACTGACATCACCTCATAAGCCAACGGGGCACCCCACGCCGACTTTCGGCGCAGCATTGTAGGATGGCCACACCAGTGCGGCAACTTGCTGGACACAACATCGGGGCCATCCAGATCTCGGCGCGTTTGAGTCACTGTACCGCAACAGTGACCGCAACTCAGCTGGACACGCCGTCTTTCGGCGCAGCATTGTAGGATGGCCACACCAGTGCGGCAATTTGCTGGACACCACCTCGGTGCCATCCGGATCTCGGCGCGTTCGAGTCACTGTACCGCAACAGTGACCGCAACTCAGCTGGACACGCCGTCTTTCGGCGCAGCATTGTAGGATGGCCACACCAGTGCGGCAATTTGCTGGACACCACCTCGGTGCCATCCGGATCTCGGCGCGTTGTGCTGCCTTCGGCCTATTCGCACATCGGTCCGCTACTGACGCCGCCTCACGTGCCAACGGATTTTCTACGCTTTTTGTAGCCCTATGCCGCATAACAGGTCATGTGACTTGTTTATAAAACTTTTCATTGGTTCATTTTACTTTTGGTTTCCTAAAGATGGAAGTCTTGGTCATATGACCTAAAAATAACACTTTTCATTGGTTTAGAACATTTTTTTTCCCAAACGATGAAAGCCCCACCTTGTTTCTGGATCATTCAGACTGAAGCTGGCGTCAGCATGAGAGCACCACCATCTCGTGGCTCCGTCGTGGTCATTCCGCGAGCAATCATGGCAGCCGCTCCCCACCGGAAGCCTGCGGGAGTCGGGGGCCCCCAAGACTTTTGTAGAATCTTCACGGCTGAGGGGACGCTTTTCGAGAATGGAGCCCAAGCCCTAACAGGCAAGCGTCCGAGTTTCAAGGTGTCCCAGGGCCATTTCAGTGGACCAGGCCCAAAACCGAGGAGCCGTCCGCCATTTTAAGAGCCATGTGGCAGCCGCCTATCGCTGCACTGCAAGAGTGGGAGCAACTCAACAACATGGTGAGCGAGACGCTGTAGCCGCAAGAGCGGGCGCAACTCAGCTAGATGGCCGCCACCTGGGGAGGCCCGTTCATGCCGCCTCCCCCACACCCCCCCCCCCGGGCCGCCGCACGCCAATTTTCGGAGCAGCATTGTAGGATACCAAAACCAGTGCGGCAGTTTACTGGACATCACCTGGGTGCCTGTCGTACATGTTGTGTCAGCCATGGGACACTGGACACAGTCCCATCAACATCTCAACGCGTTCTGCTGCCTTGGGACTATTCGCACAACAGACCACTACTGACGAGGCCTCCCCCCGCACCACCCGGGACGCCCCACGCTGTTTTTCTGTGCTGCATTGTAGGATCCCAAAACCAGTGCGGCACCCAGGCGACATCACCTGGGTGCCGTCCAGAACTCTGCACGTTGTGCTGCCTTGGGACTATTCGCACAAAAGACAGCTTCTAACCATTGTTGCTTTTTGAGTTGAAAAATGTTTAAATGTTTTTAGTTTTTGTTCCGTTCATTATAGTTAAAAATTAATAAAGTTTTATAATCTTACTTTGTTGGAGTGTTATCTATTTTTTTAAAAACGGGTGAATAGGGCCTTGAATCGGGTTATTGTCATGTGTGGGCTTTGGAAGTGTGCTGCTGCAGGATCGGACATTTCAAACTCAAATGCACGTTCTTTTTCTTACCTTTCCGAAGCATGGAGTGCAATAGCAGGCAGAGAAAGGGTTATGCACGTGTTGAACACTACCTGACCTGGCAAGTTGCTGGCAGTGCCCCCCCGCCCGCTCCTGAAAGAGGGCACACACACACCGCCGCCCCGAGTACTTCACAAATCTTTAAAAGACCATGCGCTTGTTCATGAGGCTTAAATGGTTTATCACCTCTTCTAGAACCCCTGCATCGACCCTCTGACGTTTCCTGGAAAAATTACCATGTAACACAATACCAAGCCCTGTCAGCTGAAACCCCCAAGGAATCGTGGGGCATATTATCAAGGGGGTTTATCTCCGCTTTTTTGGCTTTAAAAGCCATGAAAGCGGAGATAAAATTATCTCCCTATTACCAAGCTGTCGCTAACACCAGTTAGTGACAGCTAAAAGGAGATAGCGACCATCTTGGGCCCCGCTTTGCATGTCAGTGATACTTATCACTAATAACATGCAAAGTGGCGTGCCAACATGTTAGCAACTGGAAACAGTCCCTAACATCGCTTTCTCCTATTACCAACTTTTGGAGATATTCGCGCTAAGCGCGAATATCTCCAAAATCTAACACCTGCCCTGAGCAGTTCTTAGCCATGTTATCCAATGGGAGGTGGATAACATGGCTAAGAGCATTTGCTCGATAATACATGAATATCGCTGACTTTTCTGCGATAATAGCAAGGTTTATCTGCGATAAAAATCGCCGATGTGCGGCGATAATTTTTGTCTCTAAACAAGTTAGAGACAAAAATTATCGCTAGTTGTTCGTAATATGCCCCCGGGTTTTTGCTTGCAGAAATCGGGAGGCGGGAGACTAGCACTGAAATCAGTAGTCACACGCCTGAATCGGGAGGGTTGGCATGTCTGAATTCTCTACAGCTGGGGCCATAAACTACATCCGCAGGGGTAGGTGATAGCCTGGGACCAGCCTGGCATCTAAAATGGCTGCCGTGCACGACAAAATTGTGGCATTGGAAAAAAGGCAAGATGGCGCAGCCGCTGGAAGAGATGTATCAACATATATCAGCCTCCTCAGCCACCCTCGGGAAACATAGGGGATTAGGATACGTCTCCCGCACCCCCTTATACCTAGTAATTTAATTAACGAAGCACAAAATGGCGAATTCCCGTTTCGCTACCAGTTTGCGGCCCAGTTCGCGGCCCGTGAAGCGCTTCTACCGTGAAAAATCATTTTTTTTTTTTTTTCCCCACGGGACCCTTTAATAACCCCAACAACATTCCTAGGGGGTCAAGAGGGGGATACCTTGCCCCCTTTCATTAAATTCCCCCTTCGTTTTTCACCGCTTCTTCTCTCTCGATCCTACCGAGAGACAAGATGGCGGCCGCTCCGGACTGTCACGCAGCAAAAAAAAAAAAAGCTCACGCACAGCCGCTGGAAGAGATGTATCAACATATATCAGCCTCCTCAGCCACCCTCAGGAAACATAGGGGATTAGGATACGTCTCCCGCACCCCCTTATACCTAGTAATTTAATTAACGAAGCACAAAATGGCGAATTCCCGTTTCGCTACCAGTTTGCGGCCCAGTTCGCGGCCCGTGAAGCGCTTCTACCGTGAAAACCTTGCCCCCTTTCATTAAATTCCCCCTTCGTTTTTCACCTCTTCTTCTCTCTCGATCCTACCGAGAGACAAGATGGCGGCCGCTCCGGACTGTTTAGAATGTTGACAGACACCGGAGAGCCAATCAGCTTTCTGCGCGCAAAGTTCCGAAACGTGAAAAGTAAGCGGACCGGATCGCTGCCCGGAGCGCTGTTACAGATATATATCTTGATTTAAACGTTAATTTCTCAAAATCCACTGAAGCACATATATTGAGACCTAGCAAAGGCACATCGGGCTAACAGTCCCTACAATTTTGCCAAGTTTCGTGCAAATCCATTCAGCCGTTCGAGCTAAAAGTGAGTCCAACTGCCCTATGGAAAACTCAATGTAAAAAACGCGTTTTGGGACCCCCCTTTTTTCTTAGCCCCCCCTTGACGAAACCCCACCACATTTTCAGGGGCTGCTCAGAAACAAAATGTGCCATTTTCCTGAAAATTTCAGCCGATTCCGTCCACAAACGCCAAAGTTATTAGACATAGAATTTTCAGAAATCCCATAGGGAATTAATCCTAACTATATATACCTACTGGCGATAGCCAGTAGGTAATATATATATATATATATATATATATATATACATATATATATATATATATATATTCACTGAAAAAAACATAGGTTTTTACAGACGTTATAGTTAGGAATTAGCACTTAAAAAACCTTAGTAATTCACTGAAAAAAACATAGGTTCATGGGACGTTATAGTTAGTTGGACATTTGCCTCATATAAAACCAAAGAAATTC
>NW_028252885.1:0-14836 GCF_964263255.1 Lissotriton vulgaris
CAAATTGCCTGCAATTGAATTTGAGCAAATCTGAAATCCTTCTTTTAGGAAGAGATATCCACCATTGGGGTGAACATTGGTGGCCCTTCTTCTTTGGGGCTCCCTCCACAGCTCATGTCAGTTGTAAAAAAATATAGGTGTCTGAGTCGATCATGCTTTGGCTTTCAAAGGCCAGACGAAATTGGTGGTAGGCATGTGTTTTGGGCTTCTACGAGGGCTCAAACCTATTCTTAGATTCTTTGACTCTATTATTCAGTCAACCATTCTTTCTAGGGTGGACTATTTTAATATCCTATATCTAGGATCTAACAAGATGGTGATCAGAAGACAGCATTTGGCCCGAAATGATGAAGCCAGGCTGCTATTCTCTCATCCAAAGTTTAGCATAGTCTCTGGCCTCATCTGCAGGTTACATTGGCTCCCTGTGGAGAAGGGTTCCACTTTACAGTCCTGTGCACGGATCTCTCAGGGGCCGTCCATTCTGTCCAATTTGCTTCTTCTGTACCTGCCCCCACGGCCCTGAGCTTAGCTAATCTCAATTTGGCCTCTATCCCACGTGTTAAAATAGTAAGAGCAGGCGGTTGCGCTTTCCTTGCCAAAGCACCTACTTTCTGGAACACGCTTCCTCTATCTATCAGGATCATTCAGAACCATTGGTCATCCAGGAAAGCCCAGAGGATCTGGTTGTTCTCTTCTTAAATGCTCCTCTTATTTTGGCTAGTCCACTTCTGGTCAAAATACTTTTGGTAGTTAATCTCATATGGTCTGATCATGTTTTAATTCCTTTTGAGATTTTAACACCCATCTTATGTATGCTACACTGTATGATCAGTTGTCCAGACCATGTCATAAAGTTAATGACATCCTTCTGGCTGATGCCTTACAATCCATCAATATTGATTAGACTGGAGTGTTAGAGAACGATGCCGCTCTATTCAATGACTGGGCTGAGAAGACTCTTGACATTATTGAACTTAAGAAATTGTGCTCTGCGAAGAGACTCAAGCCTTTAGCCCTGTGGGTCCCCAATGCTCTAAAATTTAATAAATCTAGCTGTAGGAGGCTGGAGATGAGCAAGAGAACTAGCTATGATGAAGAAGTCAAAGCAACCTATCAGGATGCCCTCAAGAAATATGACAGAGCAACAAGTATGGCTCATAAAGCTTTCATTGCCATGTCAATCCCTGAGGCACATAACTCTCCGAAATAATTGTTTAGGGTGGTTAGTGCCTTTCTTTCTCCTTTGGCAACTAAAAATACACTTACTCCGTCAATGGAACTTTGTACAGAACTTTCTGATTTTTTTCATAATAAAATTCAGGCTATTTATGATCTTTTTCCTTATTCTTCCACTGCCTCCTTCTATTGTTCCACTCATATTCGGTCTTGCTTCTCTCCTATATCTCTTGAAGAATCACCAATGACCATGTCAACTGTAAATCCCCACTTGACCTTTGCCCCAACTATTTTTAAAATGGCAGTTATCAGGGGCTAATCCCTTGGTGAACAGCCTGCTGAATTAATCTCATGCTCAGGCAAAGGTCCCATCTGTTTGGAAGCAGGCCCTTTCACTTTCCCGCCTTCTGCTGACCCTAAGATTTTAAGCAACTTTAGGCCCATCTCACTTCTGCTCACTATGGCCAAGCTGGTGGAAAAAATGTCAATGACAGATTACTCTTTTTTGTAGGAAGACCATCTGCTTCATGTCTCGCAATCAGGATTTCTTCATGGTTATCGCACTTAGACCGGCCTTTTGGAGGTGTCCGAGCATATAAAAAGCGATCTTGACCGAAATCCTTTAGTTATGTTAATTCTTAATTCCTGAACTCTGTAGCTATGCGGATGCCCTAAGAGATCTTTTGTCGCTCCCAGGCTGTAATAAGGTACCCTGGTTGAGGGAAGTCAAACTTCTGCTCTACGAGCTGGGTTTGGGAGATGCCTGGGTCAACAAAACCGCACCCCCCAAACAGTTACTTAAGAAGGTGTATTGGCTCTGGGTAGATAATAAGCGAATGACTAACCCCAACCATTGTAAATCTGTCGTCCAGTTCTTGCTAGTTAAGGAGTTACCTTATAGGGAACCCTATCTGGACCAAATTCATAACTCTGGAGACAGATCGCTGTATTTTAAGTTTAGGGTGGGTGTGCTCCCTTTAGGACTATTCACTTCCTCTTGGAACCCTCCGCATCAAACGCTCCCTTATTGCCCGTTTTGTGATACAAAGGTCGAATCTGTCGCCCATTTTTTGTTTGAGTGTGGAATTTATGCAGCGCCAAGATCGAAATGGCTGAAGCCCCTGTGTAAGACTTTGGGAACAAGGTCACATGTTGAAGCCCTACGCATATTGCGCTCAGATGCACGCCCGTTTTTTGCATGTTGCATGGCGAAATTCTTAGGTTGGGCTTGGCGCTTAAGAACTTCAAGGTTGTTGCTGCTCCAGTAAGTGTCCCTTGATAAAACTAAATTTCATGCTGGTGTATATATGGAAAAGGTTATTATTATCTGCACACTTGTTTTTAACGCTTTTATCCCTTGAATCTTAAAGCATTATACTGTATATTCTGTATTGTTTTTATTTGATGTTGTACTGCTTTTATGATACGTACTGTATCGAAATAAAGTTATTACTACAGTTAATTCTTTTACATCTTGCTTCGGCATTTGATATTGTTTCACATACTATTTTACTTGGGAGAATGGAAAGCATTGGCATTACTGATCATGCCTTGTCATAATTTAAGTTCTTTGTCAGCAACAACACGCAGACTGTCTTTCTCCCTCCCTTAACGATTGCAGCAAAGCCTTTGGAGTGCTCTGGCCTAAAGGGTTCTGCTGTTAGCCCTACCCTTTTCAATATATGTATATGTCACCTTTGGCCAATAGTGTGGAGTTCTTCAGAGTCAGAATAGTTTCCTATGCAGATGATACACAGCTGCTGCTGCCCTTTCATGAAAATGTTCCCTCATCATTGAGTTCCTTTACATCTTGTCCTAGATCAGTCCTAGATTGGATGAATAACACGTTTTTGAAGATGAACTCAGATAAGACTGAGATTCTTTTCTTTGGTGCCAAATGTATCCCAGAGGCTACTCTTTAGTGGTCATCAGAGATGGGAAACTCCCCTTGCTCCTTCCCCTGTAGTAAGAAACGTGGGGGTCAAATTTCATGCTGAGCTCACCTTTGAATCACAGCTAAAAAGCATTGTCTAGTTCCTGTTTTCTGATCCTGAGATCCTTGAGACGTATGCTACATTTTATTCTCATGGAACATCAGAAAACTATTGTATACACCTTGATCACTTTCAAATTTTACTACGCTAATAGTCTGTACCTCATTCTTCCTACTTATCCTATTCAGCGTCTTCAAATAATTCAAAACGCTGCTGCCCCATTGATTCTTAAAATCCTTCATTGGGGCTCAATCTCAAGTCACTTGCGTCAGCTTCATTGGCTACCAATCAACTGAAGGATTCAGTTTAAGGTTCTTACTTTTGCTTAAAAGAGTTTTTAACTCTAGAGTCCCCCTCTATCTGAGGCACTGGTTCAAGAGTTCCTCTCAGGTGCGTTCGTTGTGGTTCAATAACCTTAAACTGTTCCTAACCCCTTGCATTATCAATCCAGAAGAGGGGACGTTCTTTGCCTTCTTGACAGCCAGACTATGGAATGACTTACCTCTGGCCTTGAGAAACTGTGAATCTGAAATGGTTTTCAGGAAAAAACCTTTGACTCTGCAATATTCCTCTCAAATTTGCTTCTTCCTTTAGAAAATGAAGACATTCTTCTTGCTAGTGCTGGGATACCTTGTTAGGTAGATGTGCACTTTATAAATGCATTTTATTGTATTGTATTGTAAGAAGAATGGTTTGTAAGTAGCATTATCTCAGTCACAAGCCTAAAGGCTCAAGTAGGCCAACTCTCTCGTGCACATCATAAAGACACAAGGAAATTTATGACATATTACCAAAAAGTCACATGTAAATCTGCTTTGAACACGGAGTACAAAAATAAGAGATTATAAACAAGAAAACTTAGCTTAAATGGTCGCCTATTACCTACGCAGTGCTCCCTATTATACCTGTGTGAGAAAAATAAAAGTAATAAATGATTGAAATCATTCTCATAAAACAGGAGGTCAGTTACAGAAGCTGTAAATTCCGAATTAGCACCCTGTACCAAAGCAAACTACTTAGATAACACTTCCACTCCTAACTCAGATGTACTGAAACGTCCTCATCAAGGTTCAGGCCCACAGGTTGCTAAGTACCAAACTTAATAATTTATCTTGACTTCAATGCCAGAACCCTATCGCCTTCACGGATATTAGTGGAAGACAGTGAACTACAAAAAACAGTAAGAGACTACTGTTACTAGTATGATGCTCCCTGAAGTGTCTTGCAACCTAATACTGTCTTACAGTGGGTGACAGGCCTTATGTGTTCCAACACATGTTTTCTCATATTTTGTGTATAGTACTACCAATGTAGTAGAGGTTGCAATGGCACTGCAAGGCATTAACACAAACGTCTGATCTGCATGTCAGGCCTTTTAGAATTCTGAACCCCTGATTGGTATTAGGAATAATAAAGGACTGTAAGTACTTACTGTACCTGTAGGCCTTACAGTAGCCTCATATGCTATAACCAGCAGAACTAATCAGCGTTTGCAAATTGTCTAATGCAGAAACCATACTATTGCAAAGTATGTCCTTAAGGAACTTACTCCTTCTAAAGGCAATCCCTTGGTGGTCTGTCACTTAGTTGCATATTATAATATCGGTGTTAAGTACATACAATGTTAATGAACTTTCTCTTAACATTGTGACCCTGTTTATTGTAGATGGTGATGAATCTTACAGGTTCTATTTTAGTGGAGGTTGTGCTCCTGGCAACTAATAAGGCCTTTCACTTCACACTGTCCACTTTAGCAGAAGCAGCTTGAAGAGTTTTAGAGTTGTAGCCTCGTAAGCGGAATTTCTCGCTCATGGTCTGTTTCCCTTTTTAAACACTATTGGCCATATGTAGGTGGCCAAATACCGGTCGGTAACGGCCGATTTCGGCCGTTACCGACCGGTATTTGGAGTTTGAGATGTAGGGGCATTAAAAATGACAGATTCAGTAAATGTACAGATTCGGTAATTTACCGAATCGGTATTTACCGAATCTGTCATTTGAGATGTACACAGGGCCTTAAGGATTCGTTATTTACCACCAACTATTAGTTGGTGGTAAATAACGAATACCTGTGTATATGCAAATCTGAGCATGTACACCTGTGCCATGTGGCATGCATACATGCCCTAAGGGAATGTATGTGTGTCACATGGCACACAAGCACTGATGTGGGGTGAAAAAGGGTGTCAAAGTGACACCCTGCCACCCTAGACTATTCAGTAACTTTACCAAATCGGTATTTACTGATTCGGTATTTGCCATTTTTTTCTATGGGCCTCAAGGCCTAAATAAATCAATGGCAATTACCGAATCGGTAAATACCGATTCGGTAATTTCTACAGAATATTTAGCTACATAGCATTTACCGATTTGTAAATACCGAATCGGTAAAATTCGGTTTTTACGAATCGGTAAATACCATTTACCTACATGAGGCCCTTAGTCAATACTGTAAATCATGTGAGCCCTTATCATTTCCCCACAGGAGATGCTTCAAATCAAATTCTTTGGGTGATTGCTAGTGGCTTGAAGCACCCGATTGCCCGCTGTCTTTTTGCAAAATAATGTAGTTGGTATGCATGAATATTGCTTGTGTATCTCCGGTTGAGATGTCATCAGGAATGAAACTGAAAATGTCATGAGTGATGTAATATGTGAGGTAATAAGCAGTGCATTGTGGGGATGCAAGTTATAGCTAGAGCAGCTAACTATAACTGCTAAATTTCTCTGGTTTTGTGCATGTAAAATCTGAGACTAACTATAATGTACCTGTAAAAGTTGCATTTTTAAGTGAATTTCTAATGTTTTTTTATTCAATTTCCTATCTATAAAAGCCCTGTAACGTTTGTTTTTTTCAGTGAATTTTTAAGGTTATTCAAAATGCTAAATTCTCGCTCTAACGTAACTGTAACCTTTGTTTTTTTTTAGTAAATTTCTAACATCATCCTTGTGATAGAGTGGCAGACATCCTCTCACCCTCATATAACCTTTGATACACACACTCAAAAATAGAAACTAACATTTTCAAAACAATGGACATACCAACACCGTGGTTTACAGTTAGCTGAACTAACTATAACAGGGACATTTCAATGGTTTTGTATGAGTGAAATGTCCAACTAACTATAACACCCTGAAACCAATGTTTTTTTCAGTGAATTTGTAAGGTTTTTTAAATGCTAATTCCTAACTATAACGTGCCTGAAACCTATGTTTTTTTCAGTAAATTTCAAAGGTTTTTAAATGTTAATTTGTAACTATAACGTACCTGAAACCTTTGGGGCAGATTTATGAAGGGCTTGCACCACGTTTACGCCGCCGTTGCGTGACGCAACGGCACGGAAACGTGGCGCATCCCTGCGCCCTATTTACAACGTGACGCATCTAGGAGATGCGTCACGTTGTACAGCACTGCGCCATGAGGAGGCGTTCCTGCGCAGGGGGGGCGTTGCGGCGCAGGAACGCCTCCTGAAAGTGGCTGAGTGAAATCTATGAGATTTCACTCAGTCACTTTCAGGGCAATGCTGCGTCAAAACCCTGCGCCTGCTTGAAGCAGGCGTAAGGCTTGAGGCAGCATTGAAAGAATAGGCCCCCCCAGAGCATTGCTGGAGCTGCGTCGCGCTTGCGACGCAACTCTAGCAATGCGCCACATTTCCGGCACAGATGCGTCACGCATCTGTGCCGTTTTTGCCCCATGGTGCGCCGCATCATAAATGCGGCGCACCATGGGTGGCGGAGCTGTGGCGCACTGTGGCGCATGTTAACTGGCGCATCCCTCGGGATGCGCCAGTTAACATAAATCTGCCCCGTAGTTTTTTTCAGTGAATTTCCAAGGTTTTTTAAATGCTAGTTTCTACCAATGCCTACTGAGGTACGACATGTGAAGAAAGAAGAAAAAACACACAGAAAAAAGCAACTGAAATGCAGAAAGAAGTAACAGAAGTCCTCAAAGACAAAGAAAAGTGCATAAAGAAGATAGGCGTGCAGAAAGAACAGAGGAGCAGAAAGAGGTCTTGTTGCAAAATCATCCTGTAGTCTCAACTTTTTCAGATGGGTACTGGTGATAACTGACTCTGACTAACCAGTTCTAGCACCAGTGCTATGCTAAAAGACACTTAGAATACAGTTAAAACACCTACATACACTAGGGAACAATATGCTTTGGGGTACCCCTGTGATTGCCATGGCCTCCTCTGTAAGCCCCTAGTACATAATAGGGCAGGGGGATTAAAACTACCTCTTAAAACATGTCACAGGGTGCGTTTTTCACACTGGTGAAGGGAGGGGGGGCCTGAGGTGACATGTACAAACACACCTTGAGGGATATAGTCCCCTTGAATCCTGAGTGTCCCTTGGGTCCAACTAGCCCACCAGGTTTCTCCAGGTAATACCACAGAGCTGCGTTGCAGAGAGGTGTAGAAAGGGGAGTGGCCTCGGACCACCTCTCTGCGATGCAGCGCAGTAGCGCTTACTTTAAGCACCTGGTGGGCTAGTTGGCCCCCAGGGGCCCTCAGGATTGAAGGGGAATTATTTCCCAAACTAAAAACGTGCCACAGGGCAAGTTTGCACACGTCAACTCATGCTCCATCCCCTCCCTTCACCACTGTGTAAACGCACCCTGTGGCCATTTTAATTTTGGAGATTAAGTCCCCTTGAATCCTGAGGGTCCCTAAGGTCCAACTAGCCCACGAGGTTCCTCTAGTAAGCGCCACAGAGCTATGTTGCACAGAGGTGTAAAAAGGGGCACCGTCTGGACCACCGATCTTCAACGCAGCGCAGTGACAGTTACTGGAAGCTCCTGGTGGGCTAGTTGTCCCCCAGGGGCCCTCAGGATTGAAAAGGGAATTATTTCCCCAACTTAAAATGCACCACAAGGCATGTTTGCACACATCACCTCAGGCCCCGTCCCCTCCCTTCCCCACTGTGTAAACACACCCTGTGGTCATTTTAAGTTGGGAGATAATGTCCCCTTGAATCCTGAGGGTCCCTAGGGTCCAACTAGCCCACTGGGGACCTCCAGTAAGCGTCACAGAGCTGCGTTGCAGAGAGGTTTGAAAAGGGGCATGGACCACCTCTCTGCAATGCAGTGCAGTAGTGCTTACTGGAAGCACCTGGTGGGCTAGTTAGCCCCCAGGGGCCCTCAGGATTGAAAGGGAATTATTTCCCCAACTTAAAACGCGCCACAGGATGTGTTTTTCACACGTCACCTCAGGCCCGTCCCCTCCCTTCGCCTCTGTGTAAACGCGCTCTGTGGCCATTTTAAGTTAGGAGATTAAGTCCCATTGAATCCTGAAGGTCCCTAGGGTCAAACTAGCCCACTAGGTACCTCCAGTAAGCGCAGTTGCAGAGCGGTGTAAAAAGCGGTATGGCCTGGACCACCTCTCTGCAACGCAGCACAATGACACTTACTGGAAGCACCTGGTGGGCTAGTTGGCCTCCAGGATTAAAGGGGATTTATTTCCCCAAATCAAAACACGCCACATCCACCTACACCCAAATCCTGCATTCTCACAATCTCTCTTCATCTCCTAACCCCACCTCACAACTTCACTCTTTTTTGGCTGTTCATTCCAAGGCTTCTCTTATTTACGCATTTCTT
This sequence comes from Lissotriton vulgaris, assembly GCF_964263255.1. Lineage (NCBI taxonomy): Eukaryota > Metazoa > Chordata > Amphibia > Caudata > Salamandridae > Lissotriton > Lissotriton vulgaris. Next base: position 8,770 of record NW_028252885.1, read on the forward strand.
CGCTCCACGCCTTTGCCTCGTTCAAAGTCTAAGGTGGAGGAGCAATGGGAATGTGACTTTGCTACTTCTTGGCCTACTTCACTATGGGATAGGATATGGGTCAAGATTCGCAAATCCTCCAGATCTGCCACTTTAACTCAGACTCTATTTTTCATTTATAACAGACTCCTTTTTACACCACATTTGTTCATAAAAGATTCTCCTCTGTTCCTGACTTATGTTGGTCCTGCTCTGCACCCACTGCTACTTTATTTCACATGCTTTTCTCCTGCACAATCATACATTGAACATTTCATATTTAAAATCACAATTGCAAAAGTTCATATTGTGCATATTTCATTAATGAGTAAGTAGGCGAAATCAACTATAAAGTGCTAATATTCAACAATAAAGTGCTATTATTACTGGATTTACAACATGATACAAGGTATTTACATAAATAAGCTCATCATCCTTTAGAGGTTTTAAATCACAGATCCAGGCACTTTCTCAGTTTGACAGTTATTTTTAAAAATTCTAAAACATGAAGAACACTGTCACTGTGCAAAAGCTGTAAGTACATAAGTGCTGGACTTATTTGATTAAAATTAATTTTTTTTAAAAGAGCAACAAGGTAACGTCTGCGTGGGTATTCATAAAATCTGCATAAAAATATAAAATGCAGCATATCCTGTGGAGACTTCCTGTCGCAGCCACAGGGAGCAGAAGTTTTATTAAAAATATCAGACTTAGGTCTAATTAAAAGATGATGAAAAATATTAAACCTGAACCTCGTCAGCAGAAATTTCTCATGAGAAGTGAAGGTGCATGTTAGATATAACTCCATGGTATCACAGGTTTTTAACATGACATATTTCCTAAAATTAGGTTTCATGAGTTCCTCCCCTTCTCTTTGGGCCCTCCTGTTCATAAGAAAAGCCCGCTTAATCTCCCTTTACAATCCCACACGGGTTTTCAAACAGATTCAAACATCCAAGCCTCAAAAAACAAGATTTCAGGTATTTTAGCCAGGGCACGCACATTGAGTTGTCCTGAGACACAAGGTCTTTCACAATCAGATGGGTAAGCGGAATGTCTTGATTTAGCCACAATTTTACCCAGCATGTCAATGGTCTTAACGCAAATATATCAGATAGGTCCTGAGTCCCCAATTCTTCGTGTACTGCTAAGTTCGATGTGCTAGCTGGAACACAAAGGAGACGTTTTAGAAAATTATTTTCAGTGACCTGTAATTGTTCACCACTTACGTAGCCCCATAGCTCACTGCCATATACTGCAGTCGCTATCGATTTGGCGTTATAGAGTTTCATCATTGCAGCATTTGCCTTCTTTCCCAATTTTGTAGCAAAATTAAAAATAGAGGCATTTACCCTTGTCATTTCCCCTTTTTGTCTTGCTACATGAGGGCCCCAGTTGAGCTTTGTGTCAAATAGGACACCAAGATATGAAAATGTTTGAGTGATGGGGATCAGGGCATCATCAAGTTTAAAAATAAAATTATTTTTCGGTTGTTGGCCAACATGCATTATATATGATTTAGAATTGTTGACCAATAGGTCTCTATTTGTCATAAAGATATTAAAAGCATTCAGAAGTGCCTGGAGACTTTTTTCCATTCTAGAAATTAAAACCGCATCATCTGCGTATAAAAGTACAGGAATACCCCGCCTTCCAACTCTAGAGCAATCTGATTTTACCTCTTGAAGTGCAGCATCTAAGTCATTAATATAAAAATTGAAAAGAAATGGAGCCAGGATGCAACCTTGACGTACTCCCTTTTTAATATTAAAATTACCAGTGGTTTCCCCATTTGTTGAATACCTTACATTTGCACAGGTGTTATTGTGCAAGTCCACCAGAAAATCCACGATCCCTGTGTCCACACCTTTCTCCCGCATGGTCTGCCACAGCCTTCCCCTGTTAACACAGTCGAAGGCCGATGACAGATCCATGAAGGCAAGGTGGACGGCTCCCTTTTGCACAACAGTTTATTTACTCAATATAAGGAAGAGGTTGAGGCACTGGGTTATGGTGGAACAACCACTACAGAAGCCATATTGGGAAATGGACATGATATTATTGTCAGACGTCCAGCTTGATATGCGCTGTAGTAAGATCCTTCCGATAATTTTAACCATGGAATCTATTAGTGAGATTGGACGATAACAGCGGGGGCTGCCCTGGTCACCTTCTTAAATACAGGGACAATTGTTGACAAACCCCAGGACAAGGGACAGCCCACTATAGCAGCTGCATTGAATACAGCAACCAAGATGGGTGCCCAAAAATCTGGCTCTGATTTATAAAGATCGGGTGGGATTCCATCTGGTCCAGGGGCCTTCCTGGCTGTAAGTCCATCTATGGCATCCATTACCTCGCTTATATCAAATTTAAGTGTGCCTCCCCTTGCATAAGGTAAAACATCAACTGTTACAGGGTCCGCTGAGTGATACAATTTTTTAAAATGAAGTTCCCACTCCTCTTTAGTTATACAGCAATCTAGGCCATCACCCGGGTCTTCTACCAGGAACGGTCTTTTAACTAAGGCCCAGAATTTAGTACTACAATTTAAGGTGGAGGGGTCAAGTATTTCATCCCAAGCCTCCCTTCTTAAAAACTCCTTACGGGATGCAATAACAGACTTGTATTCTTTCCTGCACAGTTTCACACCCTCCTGATTTCTCGGGGTGGCTGACAGAGCTAACCTGAGATTACGTGCAGCTTTGGTACAATCATGGTTAAACCATCTAGGACCCCCTTTCACCAAGTTCTTTGCGGGGGCTGTCATGAGTTCTGACACCTTCTCCGACAAGTTTTAATAGGCAATAAGAACCTGCCTGGGATCTCCCCCCTCATGGGTACATTTCTTAATATCCTCAGTACATTTATCCACAATATTTTTGTAAAGAAGATCAGGGGTAACCACTGACCATTTAAGTCGCCGCCTCCCATCTGTTGTACACAGCCTCCCTGAGCTACAGTTCTGGTTTCCCTTCTTAAGCCAAGGTCCCTTCAGACAAATTATTAGAGGGTTATGGTCACTGAATTCACTTTGCTCAATACTGAACAAATCCAGAAAAGTCTGCATCGTCAGTGAGACTAACATATGATCAATAAATGTACCCCTGCCATGCCCTTTGAAAGTAGGAATATCAAAACATTTTAATGGGTCCCTGAGTGTCATAGCCAGTGTGAGGTCAAAATTGTTCATTAACTCATTACAAAGTTCCCCAACCACTGTATGTTCCATGTGAATACCTCCCAGGCGCTCACAACACAAGTCTGTTAAGCATTTTTTCAGTGGATCACCACAAGGATGCACATTAAAATCTCCCATGATCAAAAGATTATGACCGAAATCCTTCATAGAAGTAGTAATAAAAGAGCTAAATAGCGATATTTGGTTAAAGTCTGCACTATCATTAGTAGCATTATAAAAATTCACCAAACCAGCCCAACAGTTTTCTCCGTTTAAAACTAAGCCCTTCACTCCAGAATACTGTGATTCAATTCTGCGCATTTTACAAGGGACTAGAATAGAAACAAAAATCACAAGTCCCCCCTTTGGTCTACCCCTAACAGATGGAGTGGCTGGCACATAGAATGCCTTGTATCCTTCCAGAAAAATATCACACTCAACAAGCCAAGTTTCTTGTAAACAAAATGACCTTAAATTGCTTGACCCAGTTTTCATCAGCCATTTTAGCAGCCAAACCTGCGACATTCCATGAGATAACAAAACATCCAGATATTATGTCCGATGAGTTCAATGAGTTCTCTACGGGTGTAGGTTCACCTGAAGCCACAGTGCCCTGAGCCGGAGGTACCTCCCGTCAATCACACATGTCAAGCCCAGACAAGGCATCATACCTGTTCTGTGTATAGATGTTAGACCCATGGTGGTAGCGTCCTGCACTAGTGATCCTGTTGTAGGTTTCATCCATGTTTCCAGGTCCACATGGATTAGTAATGTTATATATAAATTGTGTATCCATGGCTGGGGTCTGAGGTTCAAACACCCGCCTAGTTATCCTTTGTTGGGGGGTGGGTTTGCACAGGTGAGCATAAAAGTACCCTAGTGGGCGCACACAAATACTATTCTCATGATATACTAGTGAGGATGCTCTTAAGAGAACAGTTGCCACATGTTGTGTGTGTTTAAAATTTACAACAATACAATCCCCATTTCCCAGCTTTTTAGGCGGACATACCCAGTTCACCCTCCTTACTGCCATTATCTGATCTGAATAGGAGGTAGGAAAGCCGCAATTTTTATTAAGCCATGCTACTATTTTGTTTTTCAGTGATGCGTGGGCTTCATCATATGGTGAGGCAGGATGAGTACCACATGGTGGGATGTTGGTCAATACCACCACAAACAGTGCGCAGTCAGGTGGTAAATTTAAGTATCGGTTATTCCTGGTGGACCTTGGAACTGGACCACTTTGAGGGGCTAAATTGGGTTGTGTCAACAACGCAGGTGCTACTGGGACGACTGGTGTACTGAGTGCATCATTCACAGTAGTAACTAGTGCAACAGTATTGCAACTGTTCTGATGATCTTTAGCACTCATCACCTCCTGCCCTCTTCCCCCAGCCTTAGCACTACCACTGGTGGCTGCAGCCTGATGTGCAGACACCAGGCCGCCCAGCCTAGCCACTTCCGTGACCAGGCTCTCTATCTGAATGGTCAGTGGTTTAATCACCTCTTCTAATTGTGCTACAAATTTTGCTTCTAGGTTTTTAATAAGAGTAGAACTGTTCAGCATTTATATTAGAGCCACTATTGTTATTTCCTGTGAACACAAAGGGGTTTATGACAGAGCTGTTCATATCTTTACCATCCTGCTCCCTTCTTTTAGTGCTATGTTTCCCCCCCGTTTTTGATGTGCTATCCTGCAGGTTCGCATCGACCTAATAACAGGTGGAGCTTCGCCTGTTTCCTCGCTTAACAGGGCATGTTGGTCTGAATGTACCTCGACACTCACTATGGTGGGCGTCTGGGGATCTACTCTGTCTATTCCGCTCGTAATAGCCTCATCCTCTATGATTACCCTTTGCGGAGACAACTCTGGTGAATCCAGCGTCGATGTCCCCTTCCTTAGTGAAGCACGTCTTTCATTAGTGATCTGACTTACTTTCTTCACCATATAGTTGTCAATGGTACCGGCACCTATTACTGGTTTATCATTTTTAGTTCTAGACATTTTATATCAATATAAAGCAATATGCAAGGTCGTAAAAGAGCCACTACTCACTCATATGAAATACAACAAGATAAAAATAAAGTCTCACATGATTGGTACACATTAAAAATCCGCATTAAATGATGTAGGGTCCCTGGCCCAGTCCAGTCTCCTGAGGCCTCTGATGGCCACAGAGGGCCCGCCCTTTGCCCGGGCTTCGCCCGGCGCGTCCCGCACGCGTCCCGCGGGACGAGGAACTGGCATTGTCTTTATGCGCCTCCTGGCGCTGTTGTGGGCGTCACTGGTGGTGGGAGGGCCCGGCACAGCCAAGCCCGGCCGGGAAACAGGCGGAGCAAGGCCCGGCCCTTAGCGGCTGGTGCAGCACTGCAGCGGAGCAATGCCCGGCCGTGAAGTCTGCTGCAACAAGGACCCCCACGGGACTCTGCCCTGGCGCTGCCTTTATGCGCCTCCTGGCGCTGTTGTGGGCCTCACTGGTGGTGGGAGGGCCCGGCGCAGCCAAGCCCGGCCGGGAAACAGGTGGAGCAAGGCCCGGCCCTTAGCGGCTGGTGCAGCACTGCAGCGGAGCAATGCCCGGCCGTGAAGTCTGCTGCGACAAGGACCCCCACGGGACTCTGCCCTGGCGCTGCCTTTATGCGCCTCCTGGCGCTGTTGTGGGCATCACTGGTGGTGGGAGGGGCCCAGCGGAGCCAAGCCCGGCCGGGAAACAGGCGGAGCAAGGCCCGGCCCTTAGCGGCTGGTGCGGCGCTGCGGCAGAGCAATGCCTGGCCGTGAAGTCTGCTGCAACAAGGACCCCCACGGGACGCTGCCTTTATGCTCCTCCTGGTGCTGTTGTGGGCGTCACTGGTGGTGACGCCCACAAC
>NW_028252886.1:0-150565 GCF_964263255.1 Lissotriton vulgaris
CTCTTGGGAGATGGACCATCACTTGACTTGAGATCGATGGAACGAAAAATATGTCAGTCAGTCAAGAAAACTTCATTATCGGCCTGAGGGCCATAAAAGCGATACAAAACTTCAATAAAAGACAGTTCTCAAAATTATATGACCAGCAAGGATAAAACGACATTAAATTCCAAAGGTATCACAATTAAAACTCAGACAGATTGTTTGTAAAATTATAAAACCATCGGATAAGATATGCTAAAAATAGGGTGAAACCCTACAAAACAGTACATATAAGTAGTCGGGAGTTTACAATATGAACAGCTTTAGACGATAGCCATTAGTACAGCAACAGAACATCCCAAAATTCAGGTCTACCAGCAGATAACAGGTTCGACACATTTCCCTTTGTTAAATTTTTTAATCTTTGAACACCTAGTACACCACATGGAGTATGAAAACCTGGAAGTGGCGAATGTCGTCAAAAAGGATGTATCGCATTTTAAAAGTCTAAACACCTCGAGGTAGTTCCTGTAGCCCAAGTTCTTACATAGTTGAATGATCCATTTCACTCTGGCCTTTTTGTATAAGGGACAGAATAACATAGCATGCAAATCAGACTCTACAGTGGCGTCGCACCCTGGACAGCCCTGGAGTGGGGTTAATGCGCCTTTCCACTTATTAGAGTAAGCCCTGAGTGGAAGTGTTCCGTATCTGAATTGCAGATATAATTTCTTGGCCTGAAGAGGCTGGATTTGATCGAAGAACTGCTCAAAATGATAAACAGATTTTACCTCCTAGAACTCAATACACCTAATGAGTTATTTCCTAATAGGCCAGCCAAACAGTGTTCCTTAAGGGCAAGTGCAAGGGATTTTTTTGTAATAGAAGGACAAGTCTGTTCTGGTGAGAGCCAGATCTCTGGCCTCCCTAATGCATAGCAGAGATTTCTAACATGCATGATCCAAGGGATCTTCCCCACCCCAAAAATAGAAAGCAGGTCCTTGAGTTCTTCTCTATAACTGGACAGCTCAGGAGTGCTCCAAAGCCGTCTCTAGAAGAGAAGGGGGCGATTAGCAATTATGTCCGAAATAGGGACCGTACCCAAATCAAGTCACAAGGGCAGGATAGGGGGTGCTCTGGGGCAGTCTTAAGAGGCGTCTAAGGAACTCATTCTCGGTCAGGGCAGGGGAGTTAGTGCTTGCATGACCCCAGAGTTCAACCCTTAGAGTGCTCCTCCTCTGGCTTGGGATTTGTAGATGTCTACTGGGGGCCTAGGGTTTTATGGGAGCAATCGTTGTGTACCTTAAGAATACCCCCCGCAGCTTGGCCAGCTTTAGATTGGCTTTAGCCACATGAGTCCCCCAACTCATCCAATCGTTCAAAGTCACCCCGAGGTATTCAAATGTTGAAGTTCTCTCAAGGGCTATTCCATCTATTTGTTGGGGTGAGGGCAGTTAGCTGTGCTAGGTCCGAAGACCATGTACTTAGTTTTAGAACAATTGATCTCCAGATTTCTATTTTTGGAAAATTGGCAGAACGCTTCCAATGTTCACTGGATGCCCATTGGTGATTTAGACAAAAGAAGCGTGTCATCCGCAAACATGAGAGCGGGTATTTTGTGATCTGCCAAGTGTGGAGAGTCTAAATATTTCTTGCCCTGGAGGTCAGCAATCAGGCCATTCAAAAAGAGAGAACAAAGTGTGGGGGCCAGGACACACCCTTGCCTGATCCCCCTTTCCACTGGGAAAGGCACTGAAAGTTCCCTCTTTTTCCAGTATCGTACCCTTGCAAAGGTGTCTTGGTGCAATCGTGGTAGGAGGGAGCGGATATATAGGGGAGTACCCATATCTTTCAGTAGGGCCCAGAGCTTGTCTCTTTGGACCAGATCGAATGCGGCTCGTAAGTCTACGAATATCAGATACAAGCTACCCCCCAAGACCACAGTTTTCCAGAGTGTTAATTGAAGTTTAAATAATTGGTCGATGGTGGAGACCTCAGCACGGAAACCAGCCTGAAGGGGGGGTTAGTATCTGGAGATCGTCTATCCAAGTCTGGAGCCGTACTAATAAGAAACGGGCAAACAGTGTTTGGTGGACACCAATTAGACTAATCGGGCAATATTTCACCGGGTCCAGAGGGGAGCCCTTTTTGAATATGGGTATAATTTCTGCCCCTAACCACGTGTGCGGGACCTCCATACCCTGGAGGATAGCATTGAACAAAAGCCAGATATAGAGAGCCCATACCTTCGGTTCACTATGGAATAGATCTCCCGGGATTCTATCCAAGCCTGGGGCTTTTCCTGATAGTATACTCTTCAGAACCGCTACTACTTCTTGCAAGGTACAGGGCGGAACAATCATATTAGAACTACCAGGATCAGAGGGGAGAATTATCCCATTGGATATAAGGTTGGGGGCTGCGGCTGGAGGCCTGTTATTATAAGAATACAGGTTTTTAAAGTGTGTGATCCAGACTTCTGCGCTCAGGTTGGACACTATAGCATCGGAGCCCTCAACCTTACCCGTTTTGACTAGATTCCAAAAGGCCCTAAAGTCTCGGCTATCGAGTGTGGTCTTAGAAGAAGCCCATCTATCTTCCTCCCACTCTTGCTTAGCATAGGCAATTAAATTCTTATAAAAGCTCCTAGCTAGTCTAATATTAGTATGTATTCCACTTTTTATCTGTTTTAAGAGGGCACTTTTCACCTTTCTACAATAAGAATTAAACCAGGGATTGGAGCGAGTTGGTCGTACCTTAAAGTTCCCAGTTGTATAAAAACAAAGTTGCTATTTTGCTGAAAAGATCTTAATTGATGTTTTTTATAGCAAGTTGGTGTGTTGGATCAAGATTTTCCTCTGGGAGTCTAAAAGCAGTCTCTAGGAGAGGGATAGCTTGTAAATGCAATTGTCACCTGATTGGATAAGTTTGCCCCATGTGACTCATCTATCACCAGCTATGCTAATTAAATTTGGTAGAGACAAGGGCTCGTTAGAGGGGCCGTTTGACTGTTACCCACCAGGAGAATTAATTCCAGTACTAAAAGGTTATGATCGCTGTCGTGTCTGGTAATTACGTTGAAATCCTTGATGTAGGTCTAAAATTCAATATCTACCATTATATAATCTATCGTGGTGCCTCTGCCCGGTCTATTTGCTTTGCCTGGTGTGTCGGATGGGAATCTTCCATTGCAAACCCTGAGAGAGTGGGAAATTGTGAGTGAATTATTTAACTGAAAAACTAATGGGTCCCGTCATTTGTTGGATACATGGTGCATTCTGGAATGGACCGTGCAGAATCCTCATCCAGGGTGACTGTATTGACACCATCTAGGGGTTCATAGTGGCAGTTAAAGTCACCCCCTACAAGTTTATATGATGAGGCTGGGAGAGTAGAAAGAAACTGATCTCGATTGTTTAGGGTAGGGGATGGGAGGGAAGAGGGAGTTGCCTGGGAATAGACATTGACCACTGCCATTTTTAGGCCAGCTGTGAAAGAAAGAAGGCTACAGAGAATGTCCAGGGATTGGGTGTCAATCACTTTTACTGTGCATCCCAGTTGGGAACCCACCCATATACACAATCCCCCAGATGGACGTCCCCTTAACCCCTGAGTTGCTGGAATGGAATAGGAAGCAAAATCAGTACTGTGTGGGGGTGTCAAGGCCCAGGTTTCTTGGAATAAACAAAGGTCGTACTGATCAATTAGCACCCCCCACTCTGGATGGTCTAGTTTGGGAGTGATGCCTGCTAAATTCCAAGAGATGAACGCAGTTCTGTTAAACTCCTCTACAGGAACAACAGTGGATGCGTGTGGGCTCCTAGCCATACTAAAACTAGTATAAGTTTGGCCAGGACAGACATTAGGGCTAAGGGGGCGTTCAGTATCTGTATCTGTCAGTGCCCTCCGCCCGGCGTGTCCGTCATTTTCTAAGGGAGTGGTCTCCGACTTATACCCCCACAAGTCCCTATCGCTGTCAACTATGGCGCATGATGTTTCCCTCCATATTTTGAGAATTGGTGGTGGTCAATCAACGTAATTCAGGGGACTGTACCTATTCTCGAGGGGGATAGTATTAACTCTTGCCTGCTCATGATGTTGAGGTTGGAATTGGTCATTACGTCTATGTGACGAATGGGGGGATAAAAGTAGCCCAGAGGAAGTGGATAAATAGTACCAGATTCGTTATTGATGCCCCTATTAAGTATGCTGTTTACTACACCACAGTCTCTAAAATTAATCACCACACAGTCCCTGTCTATATCCTTACATTTCGCTCCCAGCCAACTAACCCTTCAGACAAAGAGAATTTCTCCCTGAGCAGATCCTGGAAGTGGTCTATTCCTATTTAGCCAGTAGATGGTCCTATTTTTGAGCTCCGCGTAGGGTTCTCTTAGTTCAGTTTTTACCGGTAGTACCCCTACTAGTACCACTACATAAGGAGAAGCAGCGGGAGGTAGGTCCAAACAGGGCAATTGGTGGTGACTTTCACTAAAAACTTGATGGTGTAAATTGCCCGTGGAACTGCTGAAAGTTCGGAGGGGTTCGGGATAAGGCTGTGTGAATGATTTACGGAGTTTCAATGAGTCACCTCTTTAGAGTTGATCTTGAAGGCTTGGGAAGGAGTAGAGAGTGAGATACACCGAGTCGTTTGGGATGGCGCCAGAACTGGCCTTTCCACTTGGGGACCATTAAGAGTAGCAACCCCTGTTGGGGGATGATTGTTACTAGAAGTAGCAGTATCAGCAGAATTAAGCCCGTTTGAAACAATAGAGTGGCTACCTCCCTCACCCCTTTTGTTCAGCAATGTGACTACCTTATCTATCCGACTCGACAGAATTTTAAACTGAGTCTCGATAAGTTGTTCAATATGCAACTGCAAATCGATTAATAGGTGGGTTGCCCAAACAGGAGGTGTGAATGTGGGATTCGAAGAAACTATACCCTCCTGGGGACCCTCTGGTACTTTATTGTCAGCTACTAGGGTTTTGTTAGGGTACTTGCCTTTCTTGGGTTTTAGTTGGCGCTAGTAGCTCTTAACAGTAGCTTTAGAAGCCTTTGCAGTAGAAGGCACGGGTGTTGATAATAAATCAATTTGAACCTGTGCACACGGGACTTCACTATTAACTGAATCATAAGTAGTGCCCTTTGATTTTGGGGGTGATGAAAGTGTAAGACCTTGTGTCAACGGAGCGATGGAAACTGATGGAGTGATTTAGAGGCGTCGTTCGGTACTCTCAATGGCACTTGAAACAGCTCCAATAGCTTGTTGTAGCATTTTATCAATGGCAGTAGGATTGGTAGTTAAGGCATTTGAGATGGTTTTTTGCTGAGTCTGTGGACGTGTGGTTATGGGGTTGGGTTTGCTCATTTTGCTATTTGGACTTAAGTTCTTTACAAAAGAATAAAAGGAAAATATAAAGAAAATACAACTATATTAAGATAAGAATGGTTAAAATGATCTAACTTTTAAGCTACAAATAACCCCAGTCCAAGTCCAATATTGAGTGCCCACATAGATTGATCTCAGCTTGTGACAATAGCTAAAATGTTACCGTGATCAAAATAGTTTGGCCCAGTCCAGTCGCGCCCACTCACGGACAGGCACAGACAGGCCCGCCCTTGGTCCCGGGCTTCGTCCCGGCTTCGTCCCGCGCCGCGGAAGAAAGAAAGTGCCTTTTAGGCACGATGTGAGCGCCTCCCCCTGAGTCTCAACAGGTGAGTGTGCAGGGATTCACCCTGGGGGCTGTAGTCCTAGCCCGGTTGAATACGGTCAGGAGGTCGTGCTTCTAGGCGGCGGCTGCCCTCCTCTTGTCCTCGCTGCCTTGCAGCCTGTTTTCGCCTCCACACAGGTCACACGATGTCAGCTCACCAAAAGACTCCCACCAAACAGGGGCAGAGGCAGCGCTTTTAGGCGCGATGTGAGCGCCTCCCCCTGAGTCTCAACAGGTGAGCGTGCAGGGATGCACCCTGGGGGCTGTAGAACTAGCCCCGTTGAAAACGGTCAGGAGGTCGTGCTTCTAGGTGGCGGCTGCCCTCCTCTTCTCCTTGCAGCCTGTTTTCCCCTCCACACAGGTCACACGATGTCAGCTCACCAAAAGACTCCCACCAAACAGGGGCAGAGGCAGCGCTTTTAGGGGCGATGTGAGTGCCTTCCCCTGAGTCTGAACAGGTGAGTGTGCAGGGATGCACCCTGGGGGCTGTAGTCCTAGCCCGGTTGAATATGGTCAGGAGGTCGTGCTTCTAGGCAGCAGCTGCCCTCCTCTTCTCCTCGCAGCCTCACAGCCTGTTTTCACCTCCACACAGGTCACACGATGTCAGCTCACCAAAAGACTCCCACCAAACAGGGGCAGAGGCAGCGCTTTTAGGCGCGATGTGCCTGCCTCCCCCTGAGTCTCAACAGGTGAGTGTGCAGGGCTGCACCCTGGGGGCTGTAGTCCTAGCCCGGCTGAATACGGTCAGGAGGTTGTGCTTCTAGGCGGTGGCTGCCCTCCTTTTCTCCTCGCAGCCTCGCAGCCTGTTTTCATCTCCACACAGGTCACACGATGTCAGCTCACCAAAAGACTCCCACCAAACAGGAGCAGAGGCAGCGCTTTTAGGTGCGAAGTGAGCGCCTCCCCCTGAGTCTCAACAGGTGAGTGTGCAAGGATGCACCCTGGGGGCTGTAGTCCTAGCCCGGTTGAATACGGTCAGGAGGTCGTGTTTCTAGGCGGCGGCTGCCCTCCTCTTCTCCACGTAGCCTCGCAGCCTGTTTTCACCTCCACACAGGTCAAACGATGTCAGCTCACCAAAAGACTAGATATATTCTAGTTGCTGTCTATGGGCCCAATACAGATGATCTGGAGGTCTTTAAAACACTTATGCTGGGCCTATTGGAACTTCAAGGGGTCCTGATAGTTATGGGTGATTTTAACTGTATTATGAATCAAACTATAGATTAAACTACCCGGCGCCCATTTTAAGAATGCTGAAAGTACGGGCTGCAATTTTGAAGTTTGCACGCCTGTATTAGATCCAGGAAGCATGGATGTTCTTATATCCAAATCTCCCGGGGTTTACTTTATCCTTGTTCACATAGAAAATATTCAAGGATAGATAATGGCCTGGGTTAGTGATGTAGTACTGTGTACAGCTAAGATGGAGGTCTGTCCAAAGATTATGTCAGATCACAATCCCATTATGCTGTCTATTTAATTGTTATCGGCTACTAAGTCACTGCGTTCTTTTTCTCTTCCATGATATTTACTGTCCGACGATGACTATATTTTGCATATAGGGAATTTGTTGGCAGAATTTTTACGTTTTAATGTTCATACTGCTTCACCTCATATGGTTTGGGATTCTATGAATGCATTTATAAGGGGCACTACACAACAATTTATACTGACAAAAAATAAAGCCAAGGAGGCTTCTATTGAAGCAGCTTGTATGGCATTAACTAACTTAGAACTTTCTCACACACTGTCTATTAGGAGACAAGATGGAGATCGACCCCAGGCTTACATCAAATTAATAGAAGTAAGGGAATAAGTATTAGGGACATTTAAGGAGAGAGTGGCCATTGCTTATAATAAATTTCGCTCGGTGCAATATGAATATGGTGAACAGGTAGGCAGGGAATTAGCTTATAAACTCGCTGATAAGGCTGAGAAGAGAATTACTGCAATTAAAGGTTCAGACAGACTTCTGTTCATGGAAACTCACATGATATTGGAACAATTTGCGTCTTTCTCTGAATAACTTTAAGCCCCATCAGATGCAATAGTAATAGATGAGGTTTTTAGCTTTCTACCTAATGCACAACTTCCTTCACTATTAGCTGAAGATATTACTCAGCTTTATTTAGAGATATCTACAGAAGATATTTGGATGGCCCTCTCATCACTTCCTTCAGGTAAAGCTTCGGGTGAAGATCAGATCAGATACTGGTCGAATTCTACAAAAAATGTAAAAACATTATAACCTAACTTTTTATTATGATTATCGTAGAAATAGATGAATCGGGTACTGTAACACCTTCTTAGAATATTACTAATATTGTTTTTTTCTTAAAGAAGAAAAGGCCACCAGAAGATTGCAGGTCTAATTGCCTGATACTGCCTATTAACGCTGATGCAAAATTACATGCTAAAATCTTGGCTAACCGTCTCGTTCCTTTGAAGCCTAAACTGGTCTAAGCATGGCCGGATTTTGCGGATCCACGATCCGCGGATTTTGCGGATTTGCGGATCCGCGGATTTGGGGCGGGGCTTCCATGCGAGTGCACATGCCTCTTGTGTGTTTAAAAGGTCTGAGAAAGATCAGTTCAGCAGATGAAGAGAAAGAAGCCCCTGGTCACAAGAACAGCACAGGTATTGCGCTAGTGAAAGTCAAGGATGCAAAGGCCTCTATCCAGCATCACAGCTGATGTTCCACGGTAGATTTGGGATGAAGGCACACTGCCCAGCCTCGACGACGCTCACGATTGTTTTTGGGCTAATGAATGAGTCACTGAATTAGAGCTTCAATTAGTTCGAGCGACCATGTGTGTGTTACTATGCAATCGCCCCGAAGGGCGCAGGGGTCCCTGAGTGAGCTGTCCATCATAGTGGGTAAATGGCGGGAAGACGGTGCACACCGCGAGTGTGTGAGCGGGACCAAACGTGCGGGGCTTCAATGCGAGTTCACATGCCTCTTGTGTGTATAAAAGGTCAGAGAAAGATCAGTTCAGCAGATGAAGAGAAAGAAGCCCCTGGTCACAAGAACAGCACAGGTGTTGCGCTAGTGAAAGTCAAGGATGCAAAGGCCTCTATCCAGCATCACAGCTGATGTTCCACGGTAGATTTGGGATGAAGGCACACTGCCCAGCCTCGACGACGCTCACGATTGTTTTTGGGCTAATGAATGAGTCACTGAATTAGAGCTTCAATTAGTTCGAGCGACCATGTGTGTGTTACTATGCAATCACCCCGAAGGGCGCAGGGGTCCCTGAGTGAGCTGTCCATCATAGTGGGTAAATGGCGGGAAGACGGTGCACACCGCGAGTGTGTGAGCGGGACCAAACGTGCGGGGCTTCAATGCGAGTTCACATGCCTCTTGTGTGTATAAAAGGTCAGAGAAAGATCAGTTCAGCAGATGAAGAGAAAGAAGCCCCTGGTCACAAGAACAGCACAGGTGTTGCGCTAGTGAAAGTCAAGGATGCAAAGGCCTCTATCCAGCATCACAGCTGATGTTCCACGGTAGATTTGGGATGAAGGCACACTGCCCAGCCTCGACGACGCTCACGATTGTTTTTGGGCTAATGAATGAGTCACTGAATTTGAGCTTCAACTAGTTCGAGCGACCATGTGTGTGTTACTATGCAATCGCCCCGAAGGGCGCAGGGGTCCCTGAGTGAGCTGTCCATCATAGTGGGTATATGGCGGGAAGACGGTGCACACCGCGAGTGTGTGAGCGGGACCAAACGTGCGGGGCTTCAATGCGAGTTCACATGCCTCTTGTGTGTATAAAAGGTCAGAGAAAGATCAGTTCAGCAGATGAAGAGAAAGAAGCCCCTGGTCACAAGAACAGCACAGGTATTGCGCTAGTGAAAGTCAAGAATGCAAAGGCCTCTATCCAGCATCACAGCTGATGTTCCACGGTACATTTGGGAAAGGAAATTACACCAGCCTGGCCTGTTGTAACTATTTTACGATGGCGCCGGCAAGCTGCCAGCGCCATCCTAAAATAGTTACTAAATTAGCTTCAACAGGAAGCTCTAATAGATAAAATCGAGCACCTGCTTTATTTTATCTATTAGAGCTTCCTGTTGAAGCTAACTTAGTAACTATTTTAGGATGGGGCTGGCAGCTTGCCGGCGCCATCGTAAAATAGTTACAACAGGCCAGGCTTCAACTTTTGCCCCCGGAAAATTTGGCTCCTTCTCTGGATACAAATTGAATACTAATAAAACCCAGGTCTTACTGAATTTTATCCTGGATAGTTCTATTATGGGGACATGTCTTGAAGCCACTTATTTAGGTGTTTGTATTACCCTTCAGATCGAAACATAATTAAACTAAATTATGATGTTCTATTTGTTAAGGTCATTACAAAATTTAGGAAATGCCATAAATTACCTTTTAGTAAAATAGGTTGATGTAATATTGTAAAGATGACAATTCTCCCGAAGTTTCTATATATTTTTTGATCTATTCCAATTTGTTTTTTAAAACTTGATGGAGCAGTGAGCAGCTTCATATGGTGTTATAAGCGTCCCTGTTGTGCAAATAAAATTGTTAAGTTTCCATTCAATGAAGGTGGCCTTTCACTTCCTGATTTCAAACTTTATTATTGGGCCTCTTTCACGTGTAGATTGCATAGTCTTCTCTCCAACAGGGATCAGGATTTCAATCATAAACCTTTGCTGAGCCAAGATACCTGTAGGTTTCTTTATCGAATCCATGATCCGAACTACTTTAGGAGGGTATGTTTTAAGACCCTTAAAGGCCTAGCTACTATTTGGAGTGAAATTGCTACTAGGTATTCTCTTTCCATTTAATTTACCAAGTTTCCATTGTGGGACAACCCACTTCTTCCGGGCATTTTTCAGGACGGGGTAGCGAAACAATGGGTTAGTTTTGGGGTAGACAAATTGGAAGATATTAATGATTGTAATGGTTTTTGTACTGTTCTAAATGTGCAGGATAGTTTTTCGATACTACGACAACATTATTATAAGTACCTGCAACTTAGGGAATACATTCTAAGATCTCAATGTCTTAAATAGGCAGAGACTCACCAAGTATTTCTATTTTTACATGAACCTTCTCATAAAAAGACAATATGTGTGGCATATCGGCTTTTCAGCCAGGTAGACATTCTTCCATACACCTATCTGCAAGATGGAGCTCATTTCTTGCTGAGGAAGTAACACCTATAATGCTGCATGATGAATTTTCAACATTAAAAGATGCTGTCTGGTCTAATAATTTGAGACTTCTGAAATTCAAGACAGTGTGTATGCTGTACTATACTCCTGATAAGATAGTAAGTTGGGGAAAACACAATTACTCACTTAAGAAACAGGGTTGATTGCCCTAAATGTGGAGGGTATGGGGCTAACATTGTTCATAAGTTTGCCACTTGTCCACAGTTAATCGGGTTTTGGTGTGAGGTTATATTGGTCTCCAAAAACCATCTCAGACTAGACATGACTATATCTAATGAAGAGATTATGCTCGGCTATAAGAGGGATCCTAATCGGGCAAATTCTGCACTAATGGCTATAATTATAGTTAATGCTAGATTGGCTATATCTAGAGCCTGGAGCTCTCCAAGACCTTGTAATGCAGTAGAGTGGTGGGTTATTGTTATGGAGATTTTTGAACGGGAAAAGCCTTGGCACGATTTGAGCTAAGACTGATTTTGGGAAACTTTATGGCATTTTAGTTTGTGATATTTTCCCTTTTTCTGTGCTTGTTTCACTCCTCTGCAATTAGAATGTATTCTTATTAAATACATAATATGTTAATGTATTTTTCTTCGCTGTTATTGTCTCCTTTGAAAAAAAACCCAAATATTTAAAAACAAATATAAATATATAAATACGTACATATATGTATATATATATATATATATTCCTCACAATGAAATATTCCAGCACTCCGTTAGTCATAAAGTTTTGATTTATTCAGTGCAAATGTACAAGCCTACGCGTTTCGAACCTCCTGGTTCCTTTTCACGGCGGCATTTATGTCGCCGTGAAAAGGAACCAGGAGGTTCGAAACGCGTAGGCTTGTACATTTGCACTGATTAAATCAAAACTTTATGACTAACGGAGTGCTGGAATATTTCATTGTGAGGAATGCAAACACGGAGCCCTGTCCTGGCTCCGACTCCAGCACCGACCAGCTAAGCGCTCCCTCTGCGACAGGACAATTAGTGTTGAATATATATATATATATATATATATATATATATATATATATATATATATATATATATATATATATATATATATATATATATATATTTTATTTTTTTACCACGAAAGAGGCGGCTCTCCCAGATGGTTTTTAAGCTATTTCATTCAGCGTTGCACCCCATTGTGATGTCATTTGAGATGTCATCAGTGATGTCATGAGTGATGCCACTGACCATGTCATGAGTGATGTAATATGTGACATCATCAGTAGTGCATTGCGGGTGCACGAGTTATAGTTAGCTGAACTAACTATAACGGGGGGTTTTCAATGGTTTTGTATGAGTGAAATGTCCAGCTAACTATAACATGTGTGAAACCTATGGTTTTTTCAGTGAATTTCTAAGGCTTTTTAAATGCTGATTCCTAACTATAACGTGGCTGAAACCTATGTTTTTTTCAGTGAATGTCTGAGGATTTTTATATGCTAATTCCTAACTATAACGTGGCTGAAACCTATGTTTTTTTCAGTGAATTTCAAAGGTTTTGTAAATGATAATTTTTAAATGTATTAATTGTTATTTTTTTATACTGATTTACTACGTTGTTGTAAACTATTTGTTATTAGATATTTTATTTTTTAAATTACATTACATATTTTTAATATAAATTGAAAAAAATGTTTTTAAAAATATTGAAATTGTAATATTTTTATGTTATTTTATATTTTTTTTATTCATATATATTTTATATAGCAGGCAATGATATCCTATGGAAGGAAATTCAAGTTACCCGTAAGTACGGTTAAAATTACTTTTCAGGATCAGTACTGGTCTGAAAGATGCAACACTGAGTTCTCTCCTGATAACAGGTGAGTAAATCAGAATTCATAGTTCGACTAATTTTAGAGGAATATTTGTACAATGGTGAAGGAAGGGGGCGGGGCCTGCAGTGACATTTGTGCAAACACATCCTGTGGCTCGTTTTATGCTGGGGAAATAATTCATTTTCAATGCTGCGGTCACCTGGGGGCCAAATAGCCCACCAGGTACCTCCAGTGCGCACCAGGGAGCTGCGTTGCAGAGAGGTATTCAGAGGCCATGCCCCTTTTTACAACACTCTGCAACACAGCTCCGTGGCGCTAACTACGGAGGAACCTGGTGCGCTAGTTGAATCCTACGAGAACTCTGGATTGAAGAGGAATTAATTTCCCAACTTAAAACACGCCACAGGGCGTGTTTGCACACATATCACCTTAGGCCCGCCCCCTACCTTCACCACTGTGGAAACACGCCCTGTAGCATGTTTTAAGTTGGGGGATTAGGTTCCCTTGAATCCTGAGGTCCCCTGGTGGCCAACTAGCCCACCAGGTACCTCCATTATGCGCCAGGGAGCTGCGAGGCAGAGAGGTGTTCTGAGGCCACGCCCCTTTTTACACCTCTCTGCAACGCAGCTCTTAAGCGCTCACTGGAGGTACCAGGTGGGCTAGTTGGCTGCCAGGGGACCTCAGGATTCAAGGGGACTTAATCCCACAACTTAAAACGTACCCTGGGGCACGTTTGCACAGTGGTGAAGGTAGGGGGCGGGGCCTGAAGTGATTTGTGTGCAAACACGCCCTGTGGCACGTTTTAAGTTGGGGAATTAATTCATCCTCAATCCAGAGGTCCCCTGGGGGGCAACTAGCCCACCGGGTACCTCCAGTATGCACCTGGGAGCTGCATTGCAGAGAGGTGTTCAGAGGCCACGCCCCTTTTTACAATACTCTACAACACAGCTCCTTGGCAGTTAGTGGAGGTTCCCGGTGGGCTAGTTGTATATGCATTGCTTTATCATCATACTGATTTTTCTTGCAAAAATAAATCACAATTCGTTATATATGATTGTGAACAAATCTTTATGGCTCTCAGTCATTTAAAAATAAAACATTTTAGATAAATTCTCACGATTCATCCCTGGGTGGGCAGTGTCATTTGGACCTTTGAGAAAATAATAAACAACATAATTGAGCCCTGGATGGGCAAACTGACAGTTCGAGGTACTTCAGCAGTGAAAAACATATCTACGGACAATAATGCATTTTTGCAGAAAAGTTCATTCATATTCAGTATCCATGATGGCATAAAACCATCAAATCAACAATTCTCAATATTCACATACATTGATGCCACACTTGTCTATGTGTAGTGATCGTTATTTTACAACTCCAGTGTATTACAAATCCATTTTAACCCAAGTGTATCTCTATTTCCTCTTCTGAATTAAGACCAAAGGGAATAATCGTGCATAAATCGATTATGTATCTCGATTTGATTCTACGTAATCTTAGTATCCTGTTACCACCAAGGTCACTTGCAGGAACGTGGTCAATGCAAAAGAATTTGAGAAGGGAACGGTCACTATTGTGATCTTCAAAAAAGTGCCTCGCCACCGGATATGTCGGGTCTCTATTCTCAATTGCACGTGCATGCTCTAGAATTCTCTTTTTTACAGGATGTTTGGAGCTACCAACATACATTTTCATGCAAGGACACACCAGGCAATATACACAGAAAGGTGTGGTACATGTCAGAAAATAATTGATCTCCTTCACATCCTTTCTGACTGGGACCTGGTAGGTGAGTACTTTAGTGCTGCTTTTGCATGCCTTGCATTTTAAGCATGGAAAAAATCCTGCCATATTGCTCACTCTTGGGACAAAGAGGACTGACTCATATTGGCTTTTTACTAAGTGATCTTTAAGAGATGTAATTTGAGATGTCACTGACCATGTCATGAGTGATGCAATATGTGACGTCATCAGCAGTGCATTGCGGGCGCGGAGTTATAGTTAGCTGAACTAACTGTAACTGGGGAAATTCAATGGTTTTGTATGAGTGAAATGTCCAGCTAACTATAAAATGTGTGAAACCTATGGTTTTTTACTGAATTTCTAAGGTTTTTTAAATGCTAATTCCTAATTATATCGTGGCTGAAACCTATGTTTTTTTCAGTGAATTTATGAGGATTTTTATATGCTAATTCCTAACTATAACGTGGCTGAAACCTATGGTTTTTTCAATGAATATATATATACATATATATATATATATATATATATATATTACCTACTGGCGGTAGCCAGTAGGTATATATAGTTAGGACCTAGTTTCCATGGGAAATCCCCAACATTCTATTGGGAATAACTTTGGCACTGGTTGATGAATCTTCGCAAATTTCTCAAAGAAGATGGCTTGCTCCGCTCCGCTCCTTCCCTGAAAGTTTGGGGGGGATTCGTCAAGTGGGGGCTGAGAAAAAAGGGGGGTCCCAAAACGTGTTTTCCCCATGTTAATTTCCATAGGACCTTTAGACTCAGCTACGGCTTGAACCGCTGAAGGGAATTACACCAAACTTGTCAAAATGGTAGTGTCTGGTACGCAGATCACGCTTTTTGTTAAATAGTGTAAATCCCTCCAGTAGTTCCTGAGAAAATTAGAAGAGAAATCAATTATATATCTATAAGCGCGAACGGGTGCGCGCACCCCGCGATTTTTCGCGATTTTTTTTGGGGGGGGGGCTTGGGGGGGGCTTGGGGGGCTTCTCTCTTTCATTTTAATGTTTTTATTTTAATTTCGAGGGTGCCCACCCCTCGTTTTGGCCCCCGAGATCACCGCCGCCGCCCGAGCTGCCTTAAGATGGCCGCCGCCTGGTTGTGGGCGGGGCCGGGAGGACGTGGTTTCCGCTTCCCCCTGTCTGGTTTTCCATGGGCGGAGTTTCGTTTTTTCCGTTCCCTCCCCTTTCCCTTAAAGTGATTTGTTTCTGGAGCTATTCCCGCCCCCTCCGTGTGCTTTCCCGCCCCCCCTCCCCTCCCCTCGTCCTTGTAGGTGCTTGTTAAGATTTATCCAGGGCCTGAGACTGCCCTAGAAATCGCCGCCCGCATCTCCAGAGCCACAGAGACCAAACCGAAGGGGCAGCTAGCTGATTGGTGGCTGGCATGCAGGAGCCGTGCTCTGATAGGCTGCTGGCACGAAGGAGCCGCGCTCCGATTGGTCAAGGAGCTCTGACGTCATCGGGGGCTCGCCTCAGGGCTGCGCTGGGATTTGCCCATCGCTCGGCACCTTACATCACAGCCTCCTCGGAAACATTCGGAGGTTAACTCCTTGTTGGCATGCTTTCGGACGAGTTTTCGCCTTCGTTTTCCCCAAAGTTGCGTGAGCACTGCAGCACCGCCCGGTGAGTGAGTCAGAGTCAGCACAGTGCTGGCTGTGTCAAAATAAATACCTGTATATATTTCGGATCGGAATCGGATCGATCGATGCAATGACTGCAATCTAAATGTAATAAATAATGTTGTTCACTGACACTCAGGCGTTGTAAATGAAAATGAGGCGGCACTGAGTGAGAGCTGAGTAGCACTAGCAGCCAGCACTGTGAGGGGTGAGGTGACGTGGGTATCTGACTCAGGTGAAAAAAAACCCAACGAAAACGAGCCATTTTAGAAGATAAAATGACTGTACACCCTGAATGCCATTGTAAATTGTACCTATTTCCCTTCTAGCTCAACCACCCCCTCAAATCTCCCCCCCATCTACTCGTCACCAATTACCACAAGTAACAGACACTTGTTAGCCCCTTATTTGTTTCACTGGACACACATTTTTTACGTATGATGACTTGGGACAACCTCTGCATATATTCATGGACAGTCCACAGAGAGTCTTGCCAGCAGGTCCACTGAATGGAAGGTTAGTGTAAACACAGCAAGCCAGTATTTGGAATGGACTCTCTTAGTTGGCTCAGTTTGAGCTATAACATGGTCTCATCTGTTACTAGGTAAATATATCAGTGCTCTGAGAGTTTGTCCAGACAGGATGTTTACTGGATTAACTGTACACAGAAGTAACCAAGCTGTCATGAAGAACTGAAATGCATTCTCATGCTCGGCAAATTCATACAAGAAAGGCCCACACAATAACCCCAGAAGACTAAGAAACAAACAGAAATCTGAAAGTACTAGAGAGAATGCAGTATTGTGGCTTGTCACGTGTTCTAAACCTTGTCTTACACACAGACAAGTTACAGAAGTAGTGCATGGATGGGAAAGGTTTATGTAGATGCCTTGACATAGTTTTGCAACAATTAATGACGTATTCCCACGACCCTTTTGCTCAAGTATGAATAAATGTACAGCCTGGAATGAAGCAGCATGAATGATATTGGGGGAGCCTTCGGAAAGTCATGCGCTGCTCAGGAAAACCTGCTGATGGAGGACAGCCTCCCGTGCCCATCCAGCTGGCTTTAGTGCGGAGGGTGCGGAAGTGGCACTTGTTAGTTAATTGGTACTGTAGGTGACCCTGAACGATGAAAGTGCACATTCTGCCATTTGCCATCCCGGCGGTGCCAAACATGAGTCTCCTCCATTTGCATGGTCTTTGGCATGCTACAGCCATCCATGTACTGAGTGAGGCGAATGTAGGCAATCCAAGCAGCATCTATTCCGATGAGATGGACATGAGGGTTTAGAATGATGGTGTGGATTGGTTTATTGCCTTTGGACAGCGCATTTTCAAAGTAGAACCTGTGAAAGTCCATTCCTTCCACTAAATTGCCCAAAGCTACAGGCTCGAAGGAAGTAAGCCAGGGGTCACAGATTTGTGTGTAAGCCTCAAAGTCGCCGTTGTTGATAGCTTCAATCAGTTGTTCTGTGACTTTAATAATTTCCTTCTTACGAGCTTGCACATCTTCATCTTCAATTGTCGTGTTGACGCTCTCTGGGGATTCCTTTACTCCATCTGATTTCTTCAGTAAGCTCTTTGCTGAGAAATTTCTAGTCGCCAGCATGGTTGTCAAAATAGCCCCCTTTAGTTTCCTTCTAGCGTTGAATTTCTACAAGCAGTCTACAGTCTCCTGTCTGTGCATCATAAAAGCCACAGTAGAGCGTTGACAGATCCATGGTGAAGTACGTTATTTGTAAAAGCTGTCCAAGTAATTTCTCCAGTGTCAAAATACATAGTTAATGGCGATTGGCTGCAAACATTTTCCATTGTATGATTATTTGGTTCATTTTCCTTTATTTTAACACCTGTGAGACAAGACCACCTCGTTTTCGAGCCATGAGTGGTATTTTCCAATACTTGATTAAGATGAGTTGTAACACCCACTAATAGTTTTAACTCACCGGCTTTACTGTGATGTTTATTTGACCATCTTTCACTTGTCCTCCATAAGAAGCCATGTTCCGTTTATATTCGCTTCCTAGCCCGGTATCGTGGTAAGTCTGGCAACATATAATACATTCTAACTGGGGATGAGTGATATTTTTAACGGTGCCTTTTCAATAGGGGAGTTCTGTGTTTAGATTAAACATCTAAAAACTTTCTCTACATTACCCAGTCAATTTGGTCCCGTTAACGTTTTTTTTAAGACATTAACATCTTTATAAAACACTCTTAAACCACTAGGCCTAGTTTTAATTGATTTTGGATTGTTCATATTGCATTTAAAATGTTTGCCTGCTTACCACTACAGTTATTTGTAAAATAGTATGCACAGACTCTATTCATTAAACCTCGCACATTTACTACCATTCATGCACCCCATTCATCCACCCACCCATCCATCCATCCTGCATCCATCCATCATTCATGCATCCATTCACCCATCTATCATGCATGCATCCATCCATGCATCCAACCAACAATCATTCATCCATCATGCATCCAACCATCGTTCATGCATCAAAAATGGGATCCCTAGGGCTGCTCAGGTGCTCCCACAAGGATATTAACATATTTAAACGTTATCCGCTAATAGAATTAGCATTTTCAAAACCTTGCAAATTCACTGAAAAAACCATTGGTTTCTGGCCTTATATATATATATATATATATATATTAGCTTTTAAAAAACCAATGAAATTCACTGAAAAAACCATAGGTTATACAGTATATATAGTTAGGAATTAGCCTTTAAAAAACCAATGAAATTCACAAAAAAAAAACATAGGTTTTAGGCCTTATATAGTTAGGAATTAACATATAAAAAACCATTGAAATTCCTCCTATATAGTTAGCTGGACATTTTATTGATATAAAACCAATGAAATTCGACATATAGTTAGTTGCACTAACTATATATTTCGCGCATCCGCAATCCAATGCTGATGATGTCACATATTACATCATTCATGACATGGTCAGTGACATCACTGATGACATCACTGATGACAGCTCATTTAACATCAATAATCACACCACTGATGATATACTTCATGTGATAATACAATGCACCTCCTTACACGCTAATACACCTAGTGTAAAATACAGAGTATCATTTTTGAAACTATTGACACACCAATACCATTTACTACATACCCACTCACTGATTCCTACGTCTACATGCACATTCATTCATTCACCCATAAGGTCATTCGTACATACTGTCACTCATCATTGCAACACTATCATATGCACTCATACACCTATGCAGACACTCACACACTGCCACTCATCCATGGAGTTACTCACACACCTACTCAGTCCTGTAAAGAATCAATCACACTTTGATTTCTTCATCTATACAGTTTAACACAGAACAGCTTACATTTTCACAGATATACTAACACATACTTACTCACTTATACAATCAAATCCTTCATCCATACTCTTATACATCCTCTCATTCTTCAATATGTAAAACATATTTAAACTTTACAAAAACACACAGACACTGGATGATGTCATCAGTGATGTCATCAGTGATGTCACTGACCATGTCATGAATGATGTAATATGTGACATCATCAGCATTGGATTGCGGATGCGCGAAATATATAGTTAGTGCAACTAACTATATGTCGAATTTCATTGGTTTTATATCAATAAAATGTCCAGCTAACTATATAGGAGGAATTTCAATGGTTTTTTATATGTTAATTCCTAACTATATAAGGCCTAAAACCTATGGTTTTTTTTGTGAATTTCATTGGTTTTTTAAAGACTAATTCCAAACTATATATACTGTATAACCTATGGTTTGTTCAGTGAATATATATATATATATATATAATTAATATAAATATAATATAAATTGTTTTATAAACAGATTCAGGGTTCAGCAATGGGTACTTGCTTCTCCCCCAGCTATGCGAATCTGCATATGGGCTGGTGGGAGGAGCAGGTACTGATGAACCAACACCAGGAGATAATGGAGAAGAATGTAATTGTTTATAAGCGATTTATTGATGATATTTTCATTTTGTGGGAGGGGAGTGTGGAAAGTGCTAACAGCTTCACAGAACAGTTGAATGAGAATTCACTAAATTTAAAATTTACGTGCAATGCCAGCAGAGAAAGTATTCAATTTTTGGATGTGGAGCTATTTGTAGAAAATGGTAAAATACAAACACGCACGTATCGTAAGCCCACTGCGGGCAATACAATCCTCCACGCAAACAGCTTCCACCCAACACCACTAAAACAGTCTATCCCATACGCAGAATGCCTTAGGATGACCCGAAATTGCAGCACAAAAGATGGGTTAACAAATGCCAAGACAAATCTCTTTTCGAGATTAAAAGATAGAGGGTACTCTGATAAGACATGCAAGGCTGCAGAGACAAAATGTAACTCTAAAACCCGCCAGGAATTACTATTCCCAAAAGAAGTGGAAACTGGGGCTACCGCACCAGATAAACAACCACCCAGGCTAATCACAGGCTTTAATCGTCACCAAGCCAACCTTCGTAAAATACTCCGAAGGCATTGGCCATTGGTTAAAAATGACTCAACCATAGGTAGTGTAGTGGGTGAAAGACCACTAGTGTCCTTCAGGAAAGCAAAATCTATGTGGCAACAATTGGTCTGCAATGCCCCAGAAGTACCTAAACAAAAAGTCTGGTTCCAATCCCAAAAAGGATTTAGAAAATGCACGAAATGTAAAGCCTGCATCCATGGCAAAAATACTTTCAGTATCACAGTACCCTTCCGAAAGCAACCCTACACTCTGAGGGATCACTATACATGCAAAACAGACCATGCTTTATACATGTTAACATGCGTATGTGGCAAAATATATGTAGGGTCGACTATTCACCCAGTGCATGTCAGAGTGTTGCAACACCTAAGGGCAATAACTAACAAGGACCCAGCTTACCCTGTAGCGAGACACATCCACGAAGTACATGGTGGAGACGCCAAAGGCTTAACTTACTGCGTACTAGACAATGTCCCAAAAAATGTTAGGGGAGGCAATCGCAAACTTGCATTGCGTCGTCTGGAATCCAGATATATAATTTTACTGAATTCCAAAATTCCCACAGGGCTTAATGCCGATGAAGCCCTAAGTGTACACATCTAGAGCAGCTTCGTTTCTTTCCCGAGTACCCTATAACATTGCACAACAATATACGCGAAAAATTAAAACCAATCACTTATTTCTGTCACACAGTTATACTGAACCCTGATCAGATGGTAAACACCCCTAATGGCGAGTATGGCACGCTTTGGTCTCTATACTTGAGAGACATCATCCGTAAGCAGGAGATTTAATGCGCACTAGCGCTAAATAGTTTTTCTCCTCAGCGGTTCGAAATACGATAGGCTCGCTCAAAACAAACAGAGAGCTACTCACCGACTGCACGAGGGCGCATTGACAACTGTAAACTTGTTCTGCCTCTGCCACTAGGCGAGCAAACCGATGTCCAATACAGCAGAGCCCATTTGTGAGAACCGAGGTCTAGGCAACCAATCACGATCAGGAGGGGAACACACCTCCCTTCTGATAGGCCAGATTTTCCATGACACCGCAAACAGGCAAGGTGTCACGTAATACAGAGGTTTTCTCCCGCCAATGTTAAAAAACACCAATCATTGATATGAGCGAATGACAGGATGGAGTAAATGTGTTAATTATGATTGTAAATATATTATAAATGTGTGCCTACTGAAATGCCACGTAAGGGAACACAGAAATGTATTATAAAATGCCAGAGAAACGAATGAATTGTGATAAACACGTAATTGTTTGGGTGTAACTTACAGTCACCATGGCAACAAATCAATGCCAATCAGGGATGACCATTATGACTCATGTGAAAGTTTGAAACATGTATAAAAAGCGTTATTTTGTTTAGTCAGATGTTAGTGAGCAAGGCGGAGGTTGCCGCCGAAACGCGTCTGAGCAGAAGTTGATATGAAATAAATACCCTTGAACTAAGATACACGGAGTCAGCGCCTTCTTGGATGGTGAAGTTTGGTGTGGTATTAATATATATATATATATATATATATATATATATATATATATTACCTACTGGCGGTCGCCAGTAGGTATATATAGTTAGGATTTTTTCTCTATGGGATTTTTGAAAATTCTATGTCTAATAACTTTGGCGTTTGTGGACGGAATTGGCTGAAATTTTCAGGAAAATGGAACATTTTGTTTCTGAGCAGCCCCTGACAATTTGGGGGGGTTTCATCAAGGGGGGGCCGAGAAAAAAGGGGGGTCCCAAAACGCGTTTTTCCCATGTTAATTTCCATAGGGCGGTTGGCCTCACTTTTAGCTCGAACGGCTGAATGGATTTGCACGAAACTTGGCAAAATTGTAGGGACTGTTAGCCCGATGTGCCTTTGCTAGGTGTTAATATATGTGCTCCAGTGGATTTTGAGTAATTTAGGTTCAAAAAAAGATATATATCTGGACGGAGCCTAACCACACATCTGATCTGATTGGCTGTCAGCACTTCATCCAAGAAGTGTTGGCAGCCATCTTGGGACCAATATACCTGATAGCACCTCATTAAAAAGCATTGTAGTTAATAGAGGGTTTTAGGACTTTAGTTACATTATAAATCATTTGTTGATGGTACCATACTCGTTTTAGGAATTGTGGTGGGTTCTAAGCTGATTTTACCATGTGAAAAAACCTTCTGCTGTGATATCATGAATATTGTTTGAAAGAAAACTAATATCTCATGATTTTCCCACAGTGGTTTGGAAGGGGATCTATAAGCTAAACTGAAAGCATATTTTCTGTAAATTCACATTATCTTTCTCAGTCATGTGAAAATGAAGTCTGACATTCTCAGTAAAACATGTACATCCAACAAGGACAGAGACTGTCAGTTGATTCCTTTGTGTTCTACTGCAGCCTCCTAGAGTGTTCTAAAGAACAACTAGAGCGCTAACAGTCCTATTTATTACAAAGGTATGGCACACCTGAAGCCATTTTGATTGAAATAAAGTGGTAACTCTTAAAACATTTAATTTAAAAAGAAACAACATGAGGGGGTATATTTTGCCATAGAAAGTATGATTAGTGCTGCAGAATGAAAAATTAGGGCACATTTTGAGTGACTTCTCAAATCCTTTTCTATTTCATTAAAACATTCTGACATGCAGTCTCCCAAAATGGCCACCAGAGACAAAAGAGCCCAAATGTAGCCCAAATATCACCCAGATGTAGCCCAAGTATAGCCCAATGACAGAATGTCCCAGAGTGTTCTAAAGAACAACTAGAGCGCTAACAGTCCTACTTATTACAAAGGTATGGCACAACTGAAGCCATCTTGATTGGAATAAAGTGGTAACTCTTAAAACATTTAATTTAAAAAGAAACAACATGAGGGGGTATATTTTGCCATAGAAAGTATGATTAGTGCTGCAGAATGAAAAATTAGGGCACATTTTGAGTGACTTCTCAAATCCTTTTCTATTTCATTAAAACATTCTGACATGCAGTCTCCCAAAATGGCCACCAGAGACAAAAGAGCCCAAATGTAGCCCAAATATCACCCAGATGTAGCCCAAGTATAGCCCAATGACAGAATGTCCCAGAGTGTTCTAAAGAACAACTAGAGCGCTAACAGTCCTACTTATTACAAAGGTATAGCACACCTGGAGCCATCGTGATGGGAATAAAGTGGTAAGTCTTAAAACATTTAATTTAAAAAGGAACAAAATGAGGGGGTATATTATGCAATAGAAGGTATTATTAGTGCTGCAGAAAGAAACATTAGGGCACATTTTGAGTGACTTTTCAAATCCTCTTCTATTTCATTAAAAAATTCTGACATGCAGTCTCCCAAAATGGCCACCAGAGACAAAAGAGCCCAAATGTAGCCCAAATATCATCCAGATGTAGCCCAAGTATAGCCCAATGACAGAATGTCCCAGAGTGTTCTAAAGAACAACTAGAGCGCTAACAGTCCTACTTATTACAAAGGTATGGCACACCTGAAGCCATCTTGATTGGAATAAAGTGGTAACTCTTTTAAAACATTTAATTTAAAAAGGAACAAAATGAGGGGGTATATTTTGCCATATGAATTATGATTAGTGCTGCAGAAAGAAAAATGAGGGCACATTTTGAGTGACTTCTTAAACCCTCTTCAATTTCATTAAAAAATTCTGACATACAGTCTCCCAAGATGGCCACCAGAGACAAAAGAGCCTAAATGTAGCCCAAATATCACCCAGATGTACCCCAAGTATAGCCCAATGACAGAATGTCCCAGAGTGTTCTAAAGAACAACTAGAGCGCTAACAGTCTTACTTATGACAAAAGTATGGCACACCAGAAGCCATCTTGATTGGAATGAAGTGGTAAGTCTGAAAACACTCAATTTAAAAAGGAACAACATGAGGGGGTTAATTTTGCCATAGAAAGTATGATTAGTGCTTCAGAAAGAAAAATTAGGGATCATTTTGAGTGACTTCTCAAATCCTCTTCTAATTCATTAAAAAAATTCTGACATGCAGACTGAAACATGCACTTTGAATACCAGCAGCAGACGTCCCTGGTGAGCAGTAGCTTTACTACAGTGATCTAATGTGCAACTAGAGTGCTAACATTCAGAATTTATGGCAAATGTGTGACACATCTGAATGCCTTCTTGATGGAACCAAAGTAAACAAGCATTGAAAATGCAATAGATCTCGCCCTCGTTTAAGTTAAAGCCATTCTGTTTGTAATGAGGTGGCTTTTTAGCTTTGCTTTTATTAGTGTTTTTTCAACTTTCATGTAAATAACATGCATCTGTATGCATATAAGTATATGTATGCATGCATTTATGTTTGTATTTATATAGATATACAGATGATATATGTTTATATATGTATGTATATATATATATTCACTGAAAAAACCATAGGCTATAGACCATATATAGTTAGGAATTAGCATTTACAAAACCTTGAAAATTCACTGAAAAAACCATAGGTTATAGACCATATATAGTTAGGAATTAGCATTTACAAAACCTTGAAAATTCACTGAAAAAAACATAGGTTATAGACCATATATAGTTAGGAATTCGCATTTACAAAACCTTTTTTTACTCACACAAAACCATTGAAATCCCATATATAGTTAGTTGCACTAACTATATATCGCGCACCCGCAATACACTGCTGATGATGTCACATATTACATCATTCATGACATGGTCAGTGACATCACTGATGACATCACTGATGACATCTCAAATGACATCACTGATGACATCACTGATGACAACATCCAGTGACTGTATGTTTCTGTAAAGTTAAAATATGTCTTACATATTGAAGAATGAGTGGATGTATAAGTGTCTGGATGAAGGATTTAGTAGGTGCATGACTGACTGTATGAGTGAGTGATTAAATGTGTCTCACTGAGTGCATGGGTTAGTGACTAAACTGTCTTAATTTGTGCATCATTATGTCTGTTGTTCTGTAAACTGTTGCATGTGTTGATAAGTAGCTATATGAGTAACTATATGGGTTATTGATTGGTTGCCCAAGTATTTGTATGGGAGACTGAGTGTGTGTGTGGGTGGCTGGCTGGGAGGTGTATGACTCTGTGCATAGATGTGTGAGCAGTTGATTCACTAGATGTATGGTTTCAAAAGTGCATGTGGAAACAGCTGTATGGGCGGTTGACTGTGTGCATGAGTGTATTGGTGAGTGAATGGATATCTCAGTGCTACATGTCAAAGTAAGTACATATGTAAAACACAGTACATGTGAGAGTTGACATATATAAATAACTGTGCATAAGAGCCAGTGAATGTGTGAGTGGCTGTATGGATCATTGTGAACTTGTATCAGGGATTGTATAAGAGAGTAAATATGTGTTAGTATATGTTTGAATAAGTAAAGTTTGTATAACTGTATAGTTGAGGAAATGGAGGTGTGATTGATTCTTTGCATGACTGACTAGGTGTGTGAGTAACTCCATGGATGAGTGACAGTCTGTGAGTGTCTGTTTACACTGATTGTATCTAAGGTTATATTAGAGTCTGAAGAGGCTCATCGTATTATCACATGAATTATATCATCAGTGATGTGATCAGTAATGTCAAATGAGATGTCATCAGTGATGTCATCAGTGATGTCATTTGAGATGTCATCAGTGATGTCATTTGAGATGTCATCAGTGATGTCATCAGTGATGTCACTGACCATGTCATGAATGATGTAATATGTGACATCATCAGCAGTGGATTGCGGGTGCGCGATATATAGTTAGTGCAACTAACTATATATGGAATTTCAATGGTTTTGTGTGAGTAAAATAAGGTTTTGTAAATGCGAATTCCTAACTATATATGGTCTATAACCTATGGTTTTTTCAGTGAATTTTCAAGGTTTTGTAAATGCTAATTCCTAACTATATATGGTCTATAACCTATGGTGTTTTCAGTGAATATATATATATACACACATACATACATATATATAAATGCATATTCATATATATATATATATATTCACTGACAAAACCATAGGTTTCACACCAGTTATAGTTAGCTGGAAATTTTACTGACATAAAACCATTGAAATTCCCACGTTATAGTTAGTTGGACTCACTATAACTTGCGCGCCTGCAATGCACTGCTGATGACGTCACATATTACATCACTCATGACATGGTCAGTGACATCACTCATGACATCACTGATGACACCATCCAGTGAATGTGTGTCTTTCTGAAAAATAAATTTGTTTTATATATGTATTTGTAAAGGTCGATGGAAGAATAAATGTTTAAATAAGTGTGTAAATGGATGTTTTTTTAAAAAAAATTGGTTGGTTAACTGGCTTATTAAGTGTATCTTAGTGAATACATATATTAGCGAGTATTGTTTAAATATTTAAATGTTTGTATCAGTGTTTCTCTTTGTGTATAAGTGGCTGCAGGGGTTGGTGACTGACTCACTGTTTGTATGTGTTTTGAAGACAGCATATGTGCAGGACTGTATGGGTGGATGAGTGTGTATATGTGTGTGTTAGTGAGTGAATGACTGTCTCACTAGTGTCTTCATTAGTAACGACATATGTTTTAATCTAGTATATGTGAGTATTGATATATATAAGTGAGTATAGTATATATAGTGAGAGATTGTAGGAGTTCCTGTTTAAATAAGTATGTGTTTCTATAAGTGATTGTTTTAGAGAGTAAGTATGTGTAAGTTTCCTTAGAAGTAAGGTGGTAGTGTGTGTATAAATGTATATGCAAATAAATGGATGTTCAATAGTTTATTTGCATGTGTGAGTATGTGTGTGAGTAACTTTTGGATGACTGCTGATGTGTAACAGGATGTATAGGTGTATCACTACATATGATGAGTGAGTATATATATGAGTGACTATATAGAACTGTTTGTGAAGGAGTGGATGTGTATATAGATGGTGGAATTACTGAATTGGTTGTTGTTACTGGTTTGGGTATCTCCATTTTTTTGAAAATGTTTGTTTCTATTTTTGAATATGTGTTTCAAGCGTTACATTACACTGAAATTAGGTCTGTCACTCTGTCACAAGGATGGTGTCATCAGTGATGTCATGAGTGATGTCACTGACCATGTCATGAGTGATGTAATATGTGACGTCATCAGCAGTGCATTGCAGGCGCGCAAGTTATAGTGAGTCCAACTAACTATAACGTGGGAATTTCAATGGTTTTATGTCAGTAAAATTTCCAGCTAACTATAACTGGTGTGAAACCTATGGTTTTGTCAGTGAATTTAATAGGTTTTTTAAATGCTAATTCCTAACTATAACTGGTGTGAAACCTATGGTTTTTTCAGTGAATTTCAAAGGTTTTTTAAATGCTAATTCCTAACTATAACTGGTGTGAAACCTATGGTTTTTTCAGTGAATTTCAAAGGTTTTTTTAATGCTAATTCCTAACTATATAAGACCTGAAACCCCACCAGGAATCTCCAGTATGCGCCAGGGGACTGCATTGCAGAGAGGTGTAATGAAGCCACAACCCTTTTTACACCTCTCTGCAACGCAGCCCCGTGCATGTTTGAAGAGGGGGAACTAATTCCCCTTTCATACTGGGGGCCCATGGGGGCCAATTAGCCCACCTGCAACCTCCAGTATGCGCCAGGGGCTGCATTGCAGAGGTGTAATGAGACTATGCCACTTGTTACACCTCTCTGCAACGCAGCCCACTGCCGCGTTTGCAGAGGGGGAACTAATTCCCCTTGCATACTGGGGGTCCCTGGGGTCAACTAGTTCACCAGGAGCCTCCAGTATGCGCGAGGGAGCTGCATTGCAGAGAAGTGTAATGAGGCCACACCCTTGTTACACCTCTCTGCAATGCAGGCCACTGGCGCGTTTGCAGAGGGGGGACTAATTCCCCTTGCATACTGGGGGTCCCTGGATCATATCTGCCCAAACACCGATATTCCGAACGATTGTAAATGACTTTTCTTGAGAAACATTTGGATTTGGATTATCATGCCCTATACTTTTGAATTTTTGAAAGACAGACTTTGAGGATGCTATAAATTACTCGTCTGCCCGAATTGTGTGGGTAAAATTGATACCTAGTCACTTTGAATAAGAATATACTTATGTCTCGTCTAACATTTGGAAGAAATATCTAGTTATATGACAACTGGATACCGACATAACTTGAAGGAAATAAGAACGCCCTGAAGAAGTTCTGTTGTACAGAACGAAACGTTTCGGCTGGCTGTGGTACATAAACTTAAGGAAAATAAAAGCATTTGAATATACCCCAAGATTCAGCGCTTCAGTAAGGACTCTAAGTGATATGATTTGATTGGACTCATTGTGAAAGTGGTGCTGTGCCAAACTTTGGAATATTCTCCACTACTCTCTACTACTTACTCTCTCCTACTCCACTACTCTCAAATACTCACTGTCTACTACTCATTCTCTACTACTCTACTACTCTCTACTACTCTCTCTCTACTACTCACTCCCTACTACTCGCTACTCACTACTCCCTACTACTCACTATCTACTACTCTCTACTACTCACTCTACTACTCTCTCTCTACTACTCACTCTTTACTACTCACTACTACTCTCTACTACTCACTCTCTACCTCTCACTCTCTACTACTCTCTACTACTCACTCTCTACTACTCTCTCTCTACTAGTCTCTACTACTCACTCTACTACTCACTCTCTACTACTCACTACTATTCTCTCTGCTACGCATTCTCTACTACTCTCTACTACTCACTCTCTACTACTCACTCTTTACTACTCTCTACTACTCACTTTCTACTGCTCTCTACTACTCACTCTACTACTTACTCTCTACTACTCTCTACTACTCACTTTCTACTACTCACTCTCTACTACTCTCTACTACTCACTCTACTATTCACTGTACTACTCTCTACTACTCACTCTCTGCTACTCTCTCTACTGCTCTCTACTACTCTCTACTACTCACTCTCTACTACTCTCTCTCTACTAGTCTCTACTACTCACTCTACTACTCACTCTCTACTACTCACTACTATTCTCTCTGCTACTCATTCTCTACTACTCTCTACTACTCACTCTCTACTACTCACTCTCTACTACTCACTCTTTACTACTCTCTACTACTCACTTTCTACTGCTCTCTACTACTCACTCTACTACTTACTCTCTACTACTCTCTACTACTCACTCTCTACTACTCACTCTCTACTACTCTCTACTACTCACTCTACTATTCACTGTACTACTCTCTACTACTCACTCTCTGCTACTCTCTCTACTGCTCTCTACTACTCTCTACTACTCACTCTCTACTCTCTATTACTCACTCTCTACCTCTCCACCTCTCTCTTCTTCTCTCTCTACTAATCTCTACCTCTCTACCGCTACCTCTCTACCTCTACACCTCTACCTCTCTACCTCTCTCTACACGCACACATATACACATATATGCATATATATATGCATATGCATTTATATATATGTATGTGTATGTATAAAAAAACAACAAAACATTTTTTTTTAAACAGCTACTTTTAAAACTGTCATTCTTTTTCCCCATGGTAAGCTCCCCGGTACGCGCACCGGTGCGCGTACCGGTGCGCGTACCGGGCGCTCACCCCGCGAAAATCAAAAAAAAATTTATTTTTTTTTTGCCCCGCGGGGCCCTTTTATGGCCCCCACATCAAACCTAGGGGGTCAAGGGGGGTCTACTCTGCCCCCTCATGGTCATTTCCCTCTTTGTTTTGGCCACCTCTCGTGTCTCGATCCTACCGAGACACAAGATGGCGGCCACTCCGGACTGTTTAGAATGTTTACAGACACCCCAGAACCAATCAGCTTTCTGCGCGCAAGTCGCGGTAAGCGCCCGGTGCGCGTACCGGTGCGCGTACCGGAGCGCGGCTATAGATATATATATTTTTTTGAACCTTAATTACTCAAAATCCACTGGAGGACATATCTTGAGACATAGCAAAGGCACATCGGGCTACCAGTCCCTACAATTTTGCCAAGTTTGGTGGAAATCCATTCAGCCGTTCGGGCTAAAAGTGAAATCGACCGCCCTATGGAAATTAACATGGGGAAAACGCGTTTTGGGACCCCCCTTTTATCTCAGCCCCCGCTTGACGAATCCCCCCCAAACTTTCAGGGAAGGACCGGAACGCCGCGAGGCCATTTTCGGGAAATTTTGAGGCAGATTCGTCAACCGGCGCCAAAGTTATTCCAAATAGAATTTTGAGATTTAACATTGAAAAAAATCCTAACTATAACTACCTACTGGCGACCGCCAGTAGGTAATATATATATGTGCATATGTGTGCGTGTAGAGAGAGGTAGAGAGAGGTTGAGAGGTAGAGTTGTAGAGGTAAAGGAGTAGAGGAAGAGAGGTAGAGGTAGAGAGGTAGAGGTAGAGGTAGAGGTAGAGAGGTAGAGAGGTAGAGAGGTAGAGAGTAGTAGAGAGAGAGGTAGAGAGGTAGAGAGTAGAGGATGTGTAATAGAGAGTGAGTAGTAGAGAGCAACTAGAGTGATAACATTCAGAATTAATGGCAAATGTGTGACACATCCGAATGCCTTCTTGATGGAACCAAAGTAAGCAAGCATTGAAACTGCAATAGGTCTCGCCCTCGTTTAAGTTAAAGCAATTCTATTTGAAATTAGGTGGCTTTTTAGATTTGTTTGTATTAGTGTTTTCAATTTTTCATGTACATAACATGCATATGTATGCATATATGTATATGTATATGTATGCATGCATTTATATTTGTATTTAATAGATATGCATTTTATATATATGTTTATATATTATATACACATACATATATATAAATGCATATATATATATGTGCATATGTGTGCATGTAGAGAGAGGTAGAGAGGTAGAGGTAGAGGTTTAGAGGTAGAGAGGTAGATATTAGTAGAGAGAGGTAGAGAGGTAGAGAGTGAGTAATAGAGAATAGAGAGTGAGTAGTAGAGAGTAGTAGAGAGAGTAAGAGAGTGAGTAGTAGAGATGCCCGCATTGGAACTTGGTTTGTTGCCGCTTTTACTCTGTGGCTTACCTTTTATCTTGCCACCACACGAGGATTACTTGCCAGTTAGAGGGGGTGCCTGAATGCTAGACACACTCTGCTAGACCCGCGAACAGCGCGCTGCCCTGCCTACAACATCCAGGTGGCAGCGCGGTCTTGCGAGAGGCGCGTAGCTGTTGCCCCACCCCCGGGACCTTTAAATACGAGCGCCGGCTCCGGCATCACGGGACGCCCGCATCGGAACTTGGTTTGTTGGCGCTTTTACTCCGTGGCTTACCTGCACTCTGCCCAGCTGCTGTCTTTCATCTTGCCACCTCACTAGGATTACTTGCCAGTGAGAGGGGGGGCCTGCTTGCTATTCGCACTCTGCTAGACCCGCGAACTGCGCACTGCCCTGCCTAAAACATCCAGGAGGCAGCGCGGTCTTGCAAGAGGCGCTTAGCAGTTGCCCCGCCTCCGGGACCTTTTAATACCAGCGTGGGCTCCCGCATCGCGCAGGGCGAAACCCAGGCCAAGGGCAGGCCAGTCTGAGCCCAACTGAGGCTGGTAGAGACTGGACTGGGCCACCTCTCGAACATTGTAAATATTGTACTTCTTATATCCTCTGCCTATAAGTTTCTCAAGGGGAAAACATCATGCTTAGGAAAAACTATGGCATCTAGAGTTGGGAGAGGTAGAAAGGCATTAAATGCAGTGACAGCAGGGGGCGTTACTTGGACTTTAGACCATTTTATTACTAGAGCAACCTCGGTCTAAGAACACGAGATTGCTCTGACTGAACGCCGCCTGTCCCTGGAACCCATGTACCTGAGGCGATCATCGATGGGAGGAATAGCATTGCCATCCTCTCCAAACCAAGGGATTGCTCCCGCCTTGTCTCCCGACATTATTTTGTCCGATGGAAATAACCATCATTTGCATGAGCTAGAGCAATCTGACTTGTTAGATACTCGGGAAACTAGTGCACCGGTCACATTAGATGACTCCTCTATAGATAACACCCTGAACATTACTGGACCGAGCATTTCCACCAGATCCACAACCTTCCTTATTGCTAATCGTCAAATCCCAAAAAGATAGTGAAGAGAACACACGGGGGGCATTCATAAGGGGGGTTGTAAAAGAAGACCAAGGTAACAAATCTAACGAGTGCACCATTAAAACCAATGGCGGATGCCACTAATGTGTCATCATCCTTGACTACCACTCAGTTGCAAAAGGTCCCCCAGGCCCATGTGGTAGACCCCACGACTCTAGCGAATAACAGTGCAGAGGGTTTGCTTGGAAAAATATAACAGTTGGTCAAATCACTGATGTTACCACTGATGGAGAGATCCAAAAGAATTAGCGAGAAGGTGGGGGAAAGTTAGAACAAGTTACCCAAGTTAATTCCATGCTATTGAAGAAACGTTTGGATTCTACCGTAACTCAGCGTGATCCAACTGCTATAACCACAGATATATCTGTAAATAGGCCAAGTGCGAGTTTGAATATCACTCCTAATATCTCAGCACAGCCACCTAGTGTTATGGCACCAGAAAATCCAGTGGGTTGTCCATCGGCTCACGGGAGAGGGGGGCCACTAGAGGGATAAGGAAACAGGGGTGTATCGACTTCAGGGGAAATAGAAAAGGCGAACAAAAACATGTCGCAAACTAATGACGTAGCTCAAACTGGTACAGAAATAAGTAGTTTTGTGAGAATAGATCTTCCACCAGATTCATATCCCTATGTAGTTGTACAATCCGGTGTTCCAAAGTTAGGGAATCAGAAAACAGAAACCTACCATGAACTAAAAAATAAAGTAACCTTCTGGTTAAATAGAAATATAGACCACTCCGACCATATCTACGTGGAGAAATCCTAAATGTGCGTAGAGTGAGTTGGTTGGGTCATAGAAGGATGGACATGGACGGGGACTGCATTATAGTTCATTTTTAGGGACAGCAGGGTAGTTCAGTACATAGGTGACTTTTATAACCACAGGAACAGGTGGCATTTATACTCTAGATTTAACTTACTTTTATCCCTCTACTCCCCCTGCCCCGCCTGGCATAATATCCCATGACAGATGGCGAGGAGGGTTAAGGACCCCATTTGGAAACCAGTTCAACATCCCAACGGCTAATCGCTTTGAGGTGTTTTCCGGGCTTGAAGAGGTTGACTGACTGTGCGAAGAGAAGGGTATGGTTAACTGCATAGAGAACATATATAATGATATCCTAGTGGTAAACGAAAATATAGTTGGTGCAACCTCATTTTTAGTGGCCCCTGTGGAAAGGGCTGTGGCACTGAACCCTGGAATATTTGAAGATATATTAAATGACAATCTTGGAGGGGACCAATTTTGATGCATGCACCCAGTTAGTTGTTAAGGGAGCAGAGAACGTCCCAAAAGCAGGATATAAGGCGAAAAAGAGTAAATGGTCTGTTATGTCCTGGAATGTTGCAGGCATAAGATCCAAGAGAAGTAATCCGATATGGGTAAAGTTAATTAAAGAATATGATGTAGTCTGTCTTCAGGAGACCTGGGCAGTAGAAGCATCTTATTTGAGCGGCTTTAAAACCTTTTTTTCACCTGCTATAGGCTCTGTACATGGCAGAGCTAAAGGAGGGCTCTGCACTCATGTTTCCAACCTTTTAAAATGTGAGAAAATAGAGTTTCCACGGAATGATAGGTTTTATCATATTGTTAGGATGCATACTAGTAAAAAATTGTGTTTGATTATCGCGCACTTTTATAATAACGTTCCTTTGGATAACATCGAATCAATTTAAAAAAAATACAATCAGATATTAATTTCTTGCAAGGAGAAAAAACCGAAGAGACTGTAGTTGTTTGGGTTGGCGATTTCAACTGTCAATTATCTAAAAGAGGAGAATAGGGGACTTGTGGTCTATCGGTAGATAAGAAAACTGATCTACCGCACTTTGACCACACTGTTAGTGGGGACCTATTAAATGATATTATTTTTTCAAGCGATCTGGGCATTGCTGACAGAATG
Source organism: Lissotriton vulgaris (assembly GCF_964263255.1). Classification (NCBI taxonomy): domain Eukaryota; kingdom Metazoa; phylum Chordata; class Amphibia; order Caudata; family Salamandridae; genus Lissotriton; species Lissotriton vulgaris. Next base: position 34,608 of record NW_028252886.1, read on the forward strand.
TGTCAACCTGAGATTCCATTCTCTCCCACTTTCAAAGGTAGAGGTGTGCTTTCAAAAATTGATTTTATATTTATCTCTTCATGCTACAGAGAGAATGTATTAAACTTTGAAACATTGGATAATTCTTAAAGTGACCATTTCCCTATTAGAGTTGAAGTATTTAATCCCCATTTTGATGAGGCGGTTGACCGCATACATGGGCAATATATGGTTAACATCACCTTAAAAAGTCAAAACGGGTATTCCCTAAAATGGTTAAAGGTAGTCCCAGAGGAATGTTTACATCACTTAATTAGGAAATGTGAGAACAGCTTTAAAGTTTGTTTGAATGAGACAGCTGAAAACTCAGAAATAATTAATATTTGTAAGTTAATATCCTCACAAGTTAAAGCCAGTTTGTGGGTAGAAGTTAAAAACCAGAAAGAAAAAACTACGAGCTGGTTCGACACAGCCTGACTAAGGCTTATTCTAACCTCAACTGTGCCTTAAGAAAAAACAACAAGGATAGGACCTCAATTAGAGACCTACGTAAGGTATACAAGATGGCTCTAAAAAAGAGAAAGGATGTTGTAAAAAAGGAAGCGTGGGACACACTTTGTGAGGCCTTTCAAAGCTGAGATTCGTCGGCCTTCTGGAAGGCAGTAAATGCTCCGTTTTTTAATGTTAACACTATGGCGAGGATAGAGATAGCCATCACTGAGACAGAATAGGTTAGGTTTTTTGAAGCGTTGTACAGTGTACCATCCTTGGAGGGGCAAATGCCCAGTGAGCACGTAGAGGAGGAAGCGATTATGTCCCCCAATAATAAAACAAACTTGAACATCACCATTGAGGAAGTGCTATTGGGTACTAAAGCCAGGTTGGGAGGAAAGGCGCTGGGCCCTGACGGGGTACCGGTTGACCTCTTCAAGAATAATATGGATTTATGGGCCCTACTCCTCACGCAACTGTTCAATGCTACCTGCTCAGATGGTCTGGTATCGACTTGGTTTGAGTCTATTATCATACCCATTTTTAAAAAGGGAGATAGAACTAGTTGCGCGTGCTATCGCCCTATAGCTTTACTAGACACGACCATTAAAATCCTGGGTAGAGTTATTTTATATAGGCTACAAACATGGGCTGATGAGCATGCCATAATCAGTGACCTCCAATACGGTTTCAGAAAAGGTCTTGGCACAGTCAATCAGGGCCTTAACTTGCATATACTCTTAGAGAAGTATACTAAAGCTAGAGGCAGCCGGATGCTTTTAACTTTTGTGGATTTGTCATCCGCTTTCGATTGTGTTACTCATAGCAAGCTATGGCTGATATTGAAACGCTTGGGGGTCGAGGAAAATATTATTCTATTCCTTAGGAATCTTTACAAGGGGGCAAAGGCTTCAAAAAGATTTGGTAAAAATGGTTAGTGCACCAAGATGTTTAAGATAGCTAGGGGAGTCCGGCCAGGATGCATCCTTGCCCCTTTTTTATTTACCATCTATATCAACGACTTACAAAGAACATTACTGCATGAATGTCGGGATATGCCTTTGGCATTGAATCGTTCAATACCCGCATTATTATATGCAGATGATGCGGTATTGATGGATAGGACTCCGCAAGCAATGCAAAAAATGATAATGTCTTTCACTAATTTTATGACCAAATTGGATTTAAAAATTAATTGCACTAAAACTTTTTGTATGAATTGTGGCTCAGGGGCAGATAGAATAAAGAAAACTATGTTCATTGATTCTAAGCCCCTGGATTTTATTCACACTTTTCCTTATGTGGGTATTTTGTTCGATCAATCTGGCCTTTGGACGCCAGCTGTAAATACAAGGAGATTGTTGTTCTCCAAGTCCATATGGCCCTGATAACTTTTAGTAGGAAAATGGGTAGAAAGCCTATTAACGAACTGTTACGCATCGATAAAGCAACTTGTGTGGCGATTACGATATATGGTGCAGGTATCTGGGGTCTTGCCAATGTGAAATCGCTGCAGGTAATTGAAGATAGTTTCTTGAGACATCTTTTATCTGTGCCAGATAGTGTGCCCACCCATAATTGCCATGCAGAACTGGGATTACCATATTTAGAGGCTGTCATCAAGGTACAACCAATTCTCCTTTGGCACAGGGTGTGGCCACCGAGGAGTGTTCTTTTAACCGTTTCATTTTGGGGGATGCATTAAACCTTGATAACGCCCATAAAATGAAATGGGTACATTATATAAAATCGTTTTTTATTAAAATAGGTCACTTAGACTATTATGTAGAACCTTCTCTATTGCAGCATATCCCAAGGAAAGTACTGAAAAAATTGTGTATGACCCACCTAGAGGATGTTAGAAACAAGGCGGAATTTACCAAAATATCAGTGATTTCCCATCAGCTAATCCTGACTAGGAATGATCTGCAACCTTATATAACTTTACAGATGCGAGACTTTGACAGGTTTTTATTGATACGTTTTAGATTTAATATCTTTTTTAGGCTATTAAGTTTTCCTACTATGAATGACTATTCAAAGCAACTAATCAAATGCCCATGCGATGATTTGTCTAATCAATCTGACATTCATATTTTGTTCTTTTGCAAATTGTACACAATTCCAAGGAAAAGTGGATTGTACCTATTTTAAAGTATATGGACCTTAGACAGTGTCGACCTGCCTTTTTAGCTATCCAGATGTTAGATGATATTTTTACTGTCGCATCTGTCTCGGCTTTTCTTAAAAATGTTTTTAACTCACGGAAATCAATACTTGAATGAAATTAAAATGAGCCTAGGGTACTGGATTGGTAATGATTGATTTTATATCTCCTTTTATATATTGTTGTGATGTGATTTTATTGTACTTTTATGGTTATCTATGAATCATAACCAAATAAAGTTATTGATTGATTGATTAATTGAGTAGTAGAGAGTAGTAGAGTGAGTAGTAGAGAGTGAGTAGTAGGGAGTGAGTAGTATAGAGTGAGTACTAGAGAGGAGTACAGAGTAGTAGAGTGTGAGAAGTAGAGAGTAGTAGAGAGTGAGAAGTAGTGAGTAGTAGAGAGTGAGTAGTAGAGAATAGTAGAGAGTGAGTAGGAGAGTAGTATAGAATGAGTTGTAGAGAGTAGTAGAGAGTAGCAGAGTGAGTAGTAGAGAGTAGTAGAGAGTGAGTATTAGAGAGTGAGTAATAGAGAGTAGTAGTAGAGAGTAGTAGAGAGTAGTAGGGAGAGAGTAGTCAGAGAGTGGTAGAGAGTGAGTAGTAGAGTAGTATAGAATGAGTTGTAGAGAGTAGTAGAGAGTAGCAGAGTGAGTAGTAGAGAGTAGTAGAGAGTGAGTATTAGAGAGTGAGTAGTAGAGAGTAGTAGTAGAGAGTAGTAGAGAGTAGTAAAGTGAGTAGTAGAGCATAGTAGAGAGTGAGTAGTAGAGAGTAGTAGTAGAGAGTAGTAGAGAATAGTAGAGAGTGAGTAGTAGAGAGTAGTAGCGAGTGAGTAGTAGAGAGTGAGTAGTAGAGAGTAGTAGTGAGTGAGTAGTAGAGAGTGAGTAGTAGAGAGTGAATAGTAGAGAGTAATAGAGAGAGTAGGAGAGAGAGTAGTAGAGAGTGAGTAGTAGAAAGTGAGTAGTAGAGAGTGAGGAGTAGAGAGTAGTAGAGAGTGAGTAGTATAGAGTAGTAGAGTAGTAGAGAGTGATTAGTAGAGAGTAGTAGAGTAGTGGAGAGAGAGTAGTAGAGAGTAGTAGAGAGTGATTAGTAGAGTATTAGAGAATAGACAGTCAGTGTCAGTCGGTCTCTAGAGCAGCTCTGCTGACCTAGTTCTTACGCTACAGAGCAGCTCTGCTGATCTGGTTCTCTGGCTCTACAACAGCTCTGCTGACTTGGTTCTCTGGCTCTAAAGCAGCTCTGCTGACCCTTTTCTATGGCTCTAAAGCAGTTCTGCTGACATGGTTCTCTGGCTCTAGAGCAGCTCTGCTGACCTGGTTCTCTCCCTCTAGCGCAGCTCTGCTCCCCTGGTTCTCTCCCTCTAAAGCAGCTCTACTGACTTAGTTTCTATGGCTCTACAGCAGCTCTGCTGACCTGGTTCTCTGGCTCTACAACAGCTCTGCTGACCTGGTTCTCATAATCTAGAGCAGCTATGCTAACCTGGTTCTCTGGCTCCTAAGCAGCTCTACTGACATGGTTTTATGGCTCTAAAGCAGCTATGCTGACCTGGTTCTCTGGCTCTAAAGCAGTCCTGCTGACGTGGTTCTCTGCTCTAAAGCAGCTCTGCTGGCATGGTTCTCTGGCTCTAAAGCAGCTCTGCTGCCCTGGTTCTCTCCCTCTAAAGAAGCTCCGCTGACTTGGTTTCTTCAACTCTACTGCAACTCTGCTGACCTAGTTCTTAGGTTCTAGAGCAGCTCTGCTGGCCTGGTTCTCTGGCTCTTCAACAGCTCTGCTGACCTGGTTCTCTGGCTCTAAAGCTGCTCCGCTGACCCAGTTCTATGGCTCTAAAGCAGTTATGCTGACTTGGTTCTCTGGCTCTAGAGCAGCTCTGCTGACCTGGTCCCTTGGCTATAAAGCAGCTCTGCTGACCAGGTTCTCTGGCTCTAAAGCAGCTCTACTGACCTGGTTCTATGGCTCTAAAGCAGCTCTGCTGACCAGGTTCTCTGGCTCTAGAGCAGCTCTGCTGACCTGGTTCTCTGGCTCTAGAGCAGCTCTGCTGACCTAGGTCTCTCCCTCTAAATCAACTCTGCTGACCTGGTTCTCTGCCTCTAGAGCAGCTCTGCTGACCTGGTTCTATGGCTCTAAAGCAGCTCTTCTGACTTGGTTCTCTGGCTTTAGAGCAGCTCTGCTGACCTGGTTCTCTGGATCTAAAGCAGCTCTGCTGACCTAGGTCTCTCCCTCTAAAGCAGCTCTGCTGACCTGGTTTCTCTGGCTCTAGAGTAGCTCTGCTGACCTGGTTCTCTGCCTCTAGAGCAGCTCTGCTTATCTGGTTCTCTGGCTCTAGAGCAGCTCTGCTGACCTGGTTCTCTGGCTCTAGAGCAGCTCTGCTGAACTGGTTCTCTCCTCTAAAGAGCTCTTCTGACCTGGTTATCTGGCTCTAAAGCAGTTCTGCTGACCTGGTTCTCTGCCGCTGGAGCAGCTCTGCTGACCTGGTTCCATGGCTCTAAAGCAGCTCTGCTGACCTGGTTCTCTGGCTCTAAAGCAGCTCTGCTGACCTGGTTCCCGGCCTCTAGAGCAGCTCTGCTGACCTGGGTCTCTGGCTCTAGAGCAGCTCTGCTGACCTGGGTCTCTGGTTCTAGAGCAGCTCTGCTGACATGCTTCTTAGGCTCTAGAGCAGCTCTGCTGACCTGGTTCTCTGGCTCTACAAGGCTCTGCTGATCTGGTTTCTCTGGCTCTAAAGCAGCTCTGCTGACTTGGTTCTCTGCGCTCATGATGCACGCACCCGACTCTGTGAAAATATATTTAAAAATAATATGTTTATTATAACTACAAATATATTATTTTTATGAATATCTTAAATAATCTCTTGCCCTAATATGTATATTAAAGACACATACATATCATTTTGGAACATCATTTTTTTTGCGAGAGTCGCGCACCCAGCATGCCCCATCACATATATGACGTCACGTGTGACCCGCCACCGCGCAAGCATCTCATACCGTAATGCGAATGTCTCGCGAATACGCGAGAGCAGAAGTCGCGGACTTGTCGCATATTAATCGTGCACATCACGTACTATTAAATGTATATGATGTAACTGAAAAACACACAGCCGTCGCACACCGTACGCGGACGTGGATCCTTTTCTAAAATGGCGGCTAGAATCCACGCACCCACCGTGATGTGTACGCTTTGAATGCGCGACTCCGAAAAAAAAGGGGACTATTTTTTTTAAAGAAAATAATATAAATACATTTAAATAAAAAATGAAAAATGAAAAAATTATCAATATTTCAGTTTGATTTTTTTTATTTTTTTGTTGCAATTTTCAGAAAAATATATATTGTTATTTAATGAATAAAATATTTATAAATATAAAGTTAAAAAACTGAATAAAATCAGTACAAAAAATAGGTATAACTACTATCACACTTTGAAATTCACTGAAAAAAAACATAGGTTTCAGAGACGTTATAGTTAGAAATTAGCATTTAAAAAAGCTTTGAAATTCACTGAAAAAACCATAGGTTTCAGAGACGTTATAGTTAGAAATTAGCATTTAAAAAACCTTAGAAAATTCACAGAAAAAACCATAGGTTTCAGGGGTGTTATAGTTAGCTGGTCATTTCACTCGTACAAAACCATAGAAATTCCTCTGTTATAATTAGTTCTGCTAACTATAACTCGCGCGCCCGCAATGCACTGCTGATGATGTCACATATTGCATCATTCATGACATGGTCTGTGACATCACTGATGACATCTCAAATGACATCACTGATGACATCTTCCAGTGAATGTGGTTTAGTTTGAAATTTAAATATGTATTATATATATATATATATATATATATATATATATATATATATATATATATATGTATATATATATATATATCTGGAAACACTCGAACCACTTCCTGAATTCACCAGCGGCAAACAGGCGAGGAAAGAGACGCAGACCTCCGGAGCTTCAAGTGGGCAATATTTTATTTCAGTGACCCAACACAACGCGTTTCAAGCTCGTAAGCCCTTGATCACGTGTCACAAAAATGCATACACCATGGTTTCAATTTAAAGTGCAAAAAGCGCCCCTCCTACTGTTCACATCACAGACCACATGTGTAAAAACATAGAAAAATATATATATATATATATATATGTTCACACACAAAAAAGCTCCCCTTTTAGAAGAACCACTCTTGCAGGAAGGCAAATATTCCGCGTTTATTTAGCAGGAAACAGCACAGGGAAGGAGAACACAGTCCAAAGAATTCAGTAAGCCTGACGCGTTTCATGCTGTTGAAGCATTTCCTCAGAGGCTTCTATTTACAACACTGTGTGGAGCATCAGCCTGATTATGACCTTTTACACCTGCCCCAGTGGGCGTTGGCTCACCCAGAGCCTTCTGGTAAAGGTAGTGCCTTAAATTCGCTCCAGTGAGCTGCTCCTTCACAATGTCCATAATTCAAAAATAAAGTGCCCCGGTGGGTCTGGAAAATGTCTCACCAACTCAGCGCTGCTAATTCACACCTGCCACACGACCTTCCTGCCCTTTGCATTGCTTGCCGAGTAGCTGTAGCAAGGTCCACTTATAAGTAGCAGGGCTCCTCCACGACCGGGAATCGGCCGTATTAAATGTTCACACACAAAAAAGCTCCCCATTTAGAAGAACCACTCTTGCAGGAAGGCAAATATTCCGCGTTTTTTTAGCAGGAAACAGCACAGTGAAGGAGAACACAGTCCAAAGAATTCAGTAAGCCTGACGCGTTTCATGCTGTTGAAGCATTTCCTCAGAGGCTTCTATTTACAACACTGCGTGGAGCATCAGCCTGATTATGACCTTTTACACCTGCCCCAGTGGGCGTTGGCTCACCCAGAGCCTTCTGGTAAAGGCCTTTACCAAGGTCCACTTTATCAATGGCTCTTAGATGCTCGAGTATTCTTAGCTTGAGCTCCTTAATAGTGCTCCCAATGTAGGGTAAGCCACAGGGGCATTGTAGACAATAGACGGCATACTGCGTACTGCAGGTAATAAATTTGTTGATGTTCATTTTCCTGCCAGTATCAGTTATGGTGTACGAAAGGACCCGTTTACTACCTGCGCACGCTTTGCAGCGGCCGCAGGGGTAAAAGCCTTTTTGCTCCCTTAAGGTATTAATTCTTCGGGGCAGTTTTTCGAAATGGCTGGTCACCAGCATGTCGCCTATTGATCTGGCTATACTGAAGGTTAGGAGTGGGTGGGTTGGTAGGTCTTCTTTGAGCACATTATCCGTTAGGAGAATGTGCCAATTCTTCCTTAGCATAGCTCTTAGGTTTTCAGCTCCTGATGAATAGGGAGTTATGACTCTGAATTTGTGTTTATTATCGCCTGTTGGTCCTCTGCGTCTACCCTGCTCGGGATTATTAGTCAAGAGAGTGTGTCTTTCAATTCTCATAACTTTATTCAGGGTGTTATTCAGTAATTTATCACCATAACCCCTGACCCTGAACCGGGAAATGCACTCCGAAGCGGCCGCTTCGAAGTCAGACTCTTTTGAGCAGTTCCTGCGAAGCCTGAGTAATTCCCCATAGGGGATACTTTTAATCAATTGGGGTGGATGACTACTGCTGGCAAAAAGTGTGGAATTGCCAGCAGTCTCTTTTCTGAAAAGGCATGTATGGAGGTGTCCTTCTTCTACGTATATCTTGAGGTCCAGATAGTCCGCTGCCACCGGACTAACTGTTCCCGAGAAATGAAGGTTGACTTTGTTCCTGTTCAGGACATTGATGTATTCATGTGCTGTATCCTGTACACCACTCCATACCAAGCTGGTCATTTCACTCGTACAAAACCATAGAAATTCCTCTGTTATAATTAGTTCTGCTAACTATAACTCGCGCGCCCGCAATGCACTGCTGATGATGTCACATATTGCATCATTCATGACATGGTCTGTGACATCACTGATGACATCACTGATGACATCTCAAATGACATCACTGATGACAACTTCCAGTGAATGTGGTTTAGTTTGAAATTTAAATATGTATATATATATATATATATATATATATATATATATATTCACTGAAAAAACCATAGGTTATAGACCATATATAGTTAGGAATTCGCATTTACAAAACCTTATTTTACTCACACAAAACCATTGAAATTCCATATATAGTTAGTTGCACTAACTATATATCGCGCACCCGCAATCCACTGCTGATGATGTCACATATTACATCATTCATGACATGGTCAGTGACATCACTGATGACATCACTGATGACATCTCAAATGACATCACTGATGACATCTCAAATGAGATCACTGATGACATCACTGATGACATCTCATTTGACATTACTGATCACATCACTGATGATATCATTCATGTGATAATACGATGAACCTCTTCAGACTCTAATATAACCTTAGATACAATCAGTGTAAACAGACACTCACAGACTGTCACTCATCCATGGAGTTACTCACACACCTAGTCAGTCATGCAAAGAATCAATCACACCTCCATTTCCTCAACTATACAGTTATACAAACTTTACTTATTCAAACATATACTAACACATATTTACTCTCTTATACAATCCCTGATACAAGTTCACAATGATCCATACAGCCACTCACACATTCACTGGCTCTTATGCACAGTTATTTATATATGTCAACTCTCACATGTACTGTGTTTTACATATGTACTTACTTTGACATGTAGCACTGAGATATCCATTCACTCACCAATACACTCATGCACACAGTCAACCGCCCATACAGCTGTTTCCACATGCACTTTTGAAACCATACATCTAGTGAATCAACTGCTCACACATCTATGCACAGAGTCATACACCTCCCAGCCACCCACACACACACTCAGTCTCCCATACAAATACTTGGGCAACCAATCAATAACCCATATAGTTACTCATATAGCTACTTATCAACACATGCAACAGTTTACAGAACAACAGACATAATGATGCACAAATTAAGACAGTTTAGTCACTAACCCATGCACTCAGTGAGACACATTTAATCACTCACTCATACAGTCAGTCATGCACCTACTAAATCCTTCATCCAGACACTTATACATCCACTCATTCTTCAATATGTAAGACATATTTTAACTTTACAGAAACATACAGTCACTGGATGTTGTCATCAGTGATGTCATCAGTGATGTCATTTGAGATGTCATCAGTGATGTCACTGACCATGTCATGAATGCTGTAATATGTGACATCATCAGCAGTGGATTGCGGGTGCGCGATATATAGTTAGTGCAACTAACTATATATGGAATTTCAATGGTTTTGTGTGAGTAAAATAAGGTTTTGTAAATGCGAATTCCTAACTATATATGGTCTATAACCTATGGTTTTTTCAGTGAATTTTCAAGGTTTTGTAAATGCTAATTCCTAACTATATATGGTCTATAACCTATGGTTTTTTCAGTGAATTTTCAAGGTTTTGTAAATGCTAATTCCTAACTATATATGGTCTATAGCCTATGGTTTTTTCAGTGAATATATTTATATATACATACATATATAAACATATATCATCTGTATATCTATATAAATACAAACATACATGCATGCATACATATACTTATATGCATACAGATGCATGTTATTTACATGAAAGTTGAAAAAACACTAATAAAAGCAAAGCTAAAAAGCCACCTCATTACAAACAGAATGGCTTTAACTTAAACGAGGGCGCGATCTATTGCATTTTCAATGCTTGTTTACTTTGGTTCCATCAAGAAGGCATTCAGATGTGTCACACATTTGCCATAAATTCTGAATGTTAGCACTCTAGTTGCACATTAGATCACTGTAGTAAAGCTACTGCTCACCAGGGACGTCTGCTGCTGGTATTCAAAGTGCATGTTTCAGTCTGCATGTCAGAATTCTTTTAATGAAATAGAAGAGGATTTGAGAAGTCACTCAAAATGATCCCTAATTTTTCTTTCTGAAGCACTAATCATACTTTCTATGGCAAAATTAACCCCCTCATGTTGTTCCTTTTTAAATTGAGTGTTTTCAGACTTACCACTTCATTCCAATCAAGATGGCTTCTGGTGTGCCATACTTTTGTCATAAGTAAGACTGTTAGCGCTCTAGTTGTTCTTTAGAACACTCTGGGACATTCTGTCATTGGGCTATACTTGGGGTACATCTGGGTGATATTTGGGCTACATTTAGGCTCTTTTGTCTCTGGTGGCCATCTTGGGAGACTGTATGTCAGAATTTTTAAATGAAATTGAAGAGGGTTTGAGAAGTCACTCAAAATGTGCCCTAATTTTTCTTTCTGCAGCACTAATCATAATTCATATGGCAAAATATACCCCCTCATTTTGTTCCTTTTTAAATTAAATGTTTTAAGAGTTACCACTTTATTCCAATCAAGATGGCTTCAGGTGTGCCATACCTTTGTAATAAGTAGGACTGTTAGCGCTCTAGTTGTTGTTTAGAACACTCTGGGACATTCTGTCATTGGGCTATACTTGGGCTACATCTGGGTGATATTTGGGCTACATTTGGGCTCTTTTGTCTCTGGTGGCCATTTTGGGAGACTGCATGTCAGAATTTTTTAATGAAATAGAAGAGGATTTGAAAAGTCACTCAAAATGTGCCCTAATTTTTCTTTCTGCAGCACTTATAATACCTTCTATTGCATAATATACCCCCTCATTTTGTTCCTTTTTAAATTAAATGTTTTAAGAGTTACCACTTTATTCCCATCACGATGGCTCCAGGTGTGCTATACCTTTGTAATAAGTAGGACTGTTAGCGCTCTAGTTGTTCTTTAGAACACTCTGGGACATTCTGTCATTGGGCTATACTTGGGCTACATCTGGGTGATATTTGGGCTACATTTGGGCTCTTTTGTCTCTGGTGGCCATTTTGGGAGACTGCATGTCAGAATGTTTTAATGAAATAGAAAAGGATTTGAGAAGTCACTCAAAATGTGCCCTAATTTTTCATTCTGCAGCACTAATCATACTTTCTATGGCAAAATATACCCCCTCATGTTGTTTCTTTTTAAATTAAATGTTTTAAGAGTTAACACTTTATTCCAATCAAGATGGCTTCAGGTGTGCCATACCTTTGTAATAAGTAGGACTGTTAGCGCTCTAGTTGTTCTTTAGAACACTCTGGGACATTCTGTCATTGGGCTATACTTGGGCTACATCTGGGTGATATTTGGGCTACATTTGGGCTCTTTTGTCTCTGGTGGCCATTTTGGGAGACTGCATGTCAGAATGTTTTAATGAAATAGAAAAGGATTTGAGAAGTCACTCAAAATGTGCCCTAATTTTTCATTCTGCAGCACTAATCATACTTTCTATGGCAAAATATACCCCCTCATGTTGTTTCTTTTTAAATTAAATGTTTTAAGAGTTACCACTTATTCCAATCAAGATTGCTTCAGGTGTGCCATACCTTTGTAATAAGTAGGACTGTTAGCGCTCTAGTTGTTCTTTAGAACACTCTAGGAGGCTGCAGTAGAACACAAAGGAATCAACTGACAGTCTCTGTCCTTGTTGGATGTACATGTTTTACTGAGAATGTCAGACTTCATTATCACATGACTGAGAAAGATAATGTGAATTTACAGAAAATATGCTTTCAGTTTAGCTTATAGATCCCCTTCCAAACCACTGTGGGAAAATCATGAGATATTAGTTTTCTTTCAAACAATATTCATGATATCACAGCAGAAGGTTTTTTCACATGGTAAAATCACCTTAGAACCCACCACAATTCCTAAAACGAGTATGGTACCATCAACAAATGATTTATAATGTAACTAAAGTCCTAAAACCCTCTATTAACTACAATGCTTTTTAATGAGGTGCTATCATGTATATTGGTCCCAAGATGGCTGCCAACACTTCTTGGATGAAGTGCTGACAGCCAATCAGATCAGATGTGTGGTTACGCTCCGCCCAGATATATATCTTTTTTTGAACCTAAATTACTCAAAATCCACTGGAGCACATATATTGAGACCTAGCAAAGGCACATCGGGCTAACAGTCCCTACAATTTTGCCAAGTTTCGTGCAAATCCATTCAGCCGTTCGAGCTAAAAGTGAGGCCAACCGCCCTATGGAAAATAACATGGGAAAAACGCGTTTAGGGACCCCCTTTTTTCTCAGCCCCCCCTTGATGAAACCCCCCCAAATTGTCAGGGGCTGCTCAGAAACAAAATGTTCCATTTTCCTGAAAATTTCAGCCAATTCCGTCCACAAACGCCAAAGTTATTAGACATAGAATTTTCAAAAATCCCATAGAGAAAAAATCCTAACTATATATACCTACTGGCGACCGCCAGTAGGTAATATATATATATATATATATATATATATATATATATATATATATATATATATATATATATATATATATATATATATATATATATATATATATATATATATATAAAACGCTCGAAATCCCTCCAAGCTCAGTAGAAGAACGAGACAGCACTCGAAGGGTAGAATGTTTCAACACGCTAGGTTTTATTTAGCGGAGGGGGTGCACACAGACGCGTTTCGGCGTTCTGCCTTCGTCAGTGTATGTTACACTGCATTTACTCTCGACATTGTTTTAAACATTATTCTGTCACTCCCACATCCTTCAAGACATAAACAAAGAAAGGGGACTCACACCATATACAGAATAAGGGCGGCCATCTTGTAACGTCAGTTATGGTTACCAAACTAATCAGCGTCATACATATAATAGACATTAGAGCCCACTGATGGGCAGGTGCCATGTTCTTAATATGGTATATATGAAATACATAATCCAAAATGGACAAAGTAATCTGGCCGTGGATCGGCTAATGTCCCCTTGCAAAGTAGATAGTATAGTACAGTCCATCAAAATATAAAACTTCAAGTTCAATAACATTTCTATTGAAGTTACTCATAAATAAACTGTGGGATTCATAGGGTTAGATGCTTCACATACAGCAACAGAAAACGCATTAGATTATTTACAAATCTAAAAATCACAGTTCATCTGGAAAAACAATCTCTAAGAGATAAGAGAAAGAAACTGCAAGTGAAAGTGAAAAAGTGAAAAAGTAGTCTCCCAGCAATTTCATATAATGATCCGATCAAAATTAATCAATGGTAAATCTTAGGTCATAATTCGGAATCAGATCAAAATCAAAATCAAAATCAAATCAAAATCCATAGATCATGTTGCATTCATGCTCGTGGGGTTAGTTGTTATCGTTATATGTATGTTCACTTTCACATGATTAAATGTACTAGGATTATGAATTGTCCAGATTGAAATGTCATCACTACCGGACATATTCTTAATATCAAAATATATGTATATCACATAGTCCCAATACCAGTTCTTGGTCTCAAGATCATCGTCGCATGAAAGGAATAAAACATCTCCTCACTTAGAGCTAAGCAACATAATATAAACACATATAACATAATTCTTTCATCTGACACATATCAATTACCAACTTAGAACTGACGTAATAAATTCACTGAAAAAACCATAGGTTTCACACCAGTTATAGTTACCTGGAAATTTTACTGACATAAAACCATTGAAATTCCCACGTTATAGTTAGTTGGACTCACTATAACTTGCGCGCCTGCAATGCACTGCTGATGACGTCACATATTACATCACTCATGACATGGTCAGTGACATCACCCATTTCCTTGACTTCTTCTTTCACTTTTGTGACTGCAAGACCTGCCTTTTTGCTCCTGGATATTTCTTGGTTTTACAATGGCTGCCAGACAATCCAGCAGTGAGGATGAACCAGAATTCATCAATGAAGAGCCTCCTCAACGAAAAGTTAAGGAACATTTCATTTGGAATTTTTTTTAAATCCCACCTGGCCAAAAAAAGGTGAATGCTCCAAAAGTGGAGTGCAGGATCTGCAAAGAAGAGCTGTCACGGGGTAACCCCTTAAAAAAGTACTCTTTTGGGAACTTCACAATGATCCGGCATGTGGAGAGGAAGCACCCCCAAAATTTTGCCCGGGAAAGTGTCAGGGCTCTGGCACAAGAGGTTCCCAGTGATGGGGCCTCTACATCAACCGGAGGAGCAACTTCTTCTGGGAGGGGGAGATCACAAGAGCTGGTTCCGAACATTCAACCTGCTTTTAACCATGGTGCCCTCATATGCAGATACTGCAATCAACTGCTTACCTTTGGGGAACAAAGTGTACAGCTCATGGTTCGAGCATTAGAAAACCATCGCTGCCCTTCCCACCCATAATTTTTTTTGTTTTTTTTGCTCCTGTTGAGCAGTTTCCATTCCCTGTTTTTGTTCCTGTTTAGAAAATAGAAGAAAACAAAAAGTTATTTTCAGAACTACCTCCAATTCTCATCAAAGAGCTATATTCTTAAAAAAATGAAAAAGAGTAAGTGAAATAGAGTGCATTGATAATGGAAAGGAGAATGAGTAAGAAAGAACAGAAAGGTATGAGAGGAAAAAGGAAGTGAAGTAGGAGGACTGAAAGAAGGTGAGTGTTAGGAAAGAAAGTTATGAGAAGAAGAGTGAATATGGGGAATGTTGATATTCAATGAAAATGTTGAAAAGGGACAGGGGTGTGGAAGGATAAGAAAAGATGCATTGCTGGAGTTGAAGGCAGAAGGCCTAATTTATGTAATGTAATGTAATGTAATGTATTTTTATAAAGCGCACAGCTGCCCCAACGGTGCATCCCGGCGCTGTATAACGCTGTGGAACCCTTCCTGGCTCTCCCTGTGAGAGTGCCCCTCCTGGGCACCCCCAAGGTGAAGCCAGGCATCCCAGTGTTGTAGGGGCCGTTGTGGAGATTAAGCAAGCTATTGCCCAGAGTTGCAGCGTGGGACCCATGATTAGAGTAGGCGCCGAGGCGAGAATTATCGAGTCCGCGGATATTGAGCCCAAGACCCTGCCGCGTCGGGACTTGAACCCTGGTCCCGGGCTTGATCTCTGCTTCAGAGTCTGCCGCTCTAACCAGTGAGCCACACTTCACCACATTTATGAAGCCATGCGTCACTTTGACGCCACCAAAGCATCACTTTTTGTGACGCAACAGTCCAATAAAAAATGCATCTTATTTATTCATATTTACAAAGTGGCGTTTCTAAGTAAATACGTCACTTTGTAAACCCCTGTGCCACATTATTCCTTCGTCAGGTGTAATGTATGCAAAAGGGACGTATTGACGCAAGAAAGGGTCGTAGAGGTGACACAGTGAATAAACTGGAGGCCTCATTTCTGAAAAGTGACGCATCGCTGCGTGAAAACAGCGATGCGTCACTTTTCTGTGCGCACTCCTTATGACATTCCAGATGTGTCATATTTAATGTATCACGAATCAACTCGCAAGGAGTTACAGATACGTCAGTATTTCTGAATTATCTGTAAACACAAAATTGACGCATTACTGGAGTGCGTCACAAAAGTGACGCAACTCCAGTAATGCGTTCTTTCACATTGGGAAAGCACCATGTGAAAGGTCTTGCATCAGTCTTACACCTGCTGTGAGGCAGGCGCAAGATTTTGATGCAACAGCATCCTAAAAGTGACGCAGTGAAATCTCATAGATTTCACTGCGTCGCTATTACGAAGCTTTTTGCGGGGGAACGCCCCCTCTGCATACATTATACCTGACGCAGGTATAATATGGCGCAGGGTTTAAAAAAGTACCCATCTACCTAGATGCGTCACTTTTTAAATATAGCGTAGCGAAGCGCATTTTTTTACACCGCTGGTGCGTCACAAAAAGTGACGCACAGGCGGCGCAAAACTGGCGGCGCAAGGCCTTCATAAATATGGTCCTGGATTTTCCCCGTGCTTCGCTCCCCGGTGCGCGTACCGGGCGCTCCCCCCGCGCAAATCGAAAAAAAATATTTTTTTAAAATGCCCCGCGGGACCCTATTTTAGCCCCCACATTAAACTTAGGGGGTCAGGAGGGGGTCTACCCTGCCCCCTTATGGTCAATTCCCCCCTTTGTTTTTGCCACCTCTTGTGTCTCGATTTTACCGAGGCACAATATGGCGGCCGCTCCAGACTGTTTAGAATGTTTACAGACACCCAAGAGCCAATCAGCTTTCGCGCGCAAGTCGCGTGGCGCGCCCGGTGCGCTCCCCGGTGCGCGTACCGGGGCGCGCCTATAGATATATATATTTTTATGAACCTAAATTACTCAAAATCCACTGGAGCACATATCTTGAGACATAGCAAAGGCACATCGGGCTACTAGTCCCTACAATTTTGCCAAGTTTGGTGTAAATCCATTCAGCCGTTCGAGCTAAAAGTGAAATCGACCGCCCTATGGAAATTAACATGGGGAAAACGTGTTTTGGGACCCCCCTTTTATCTCGAACCCCGCTTGACGAATCCCCCCCAAACTTTCAGGGAAGGACCGGGGCGCCGCAAGGCCATTTTGAGGAAATTTTCAGGCAGATTTGTCAACCGAAGCCAAAGTTATTCGAAATAGAATTTTGAGATTTAACATTGAAAAAAATCCTAACTATAACTACCTACTGGCGACCGCCAGTAGGTAATATATATATATACTGGTGTTTGCCGCTTGCCGTCTTGTCACATGGTCTGCCACTGAAGAGGGCGTTGGCCCGAAACGCGTCTGGCAGGAAAAGGACTTTGTTCGCGGCTCGCGCCGTTGCGGTGGCATTAATTCCTACCCGTAAGTGCATTCCTACCATGGGGCAACTCTTTCTTCCATTTGTTAGCGGCCAGCCTGGTCGCGGGTTTGCACTACCGCGGACAAACTGCGGGTCCACAGCTGCCTCATTTGGGCAGCGTATTGTGGTACGGGAGGTGCCTTTTACTTGCGGGGTGCTAGCGGGGACATTGGCAATCCTTTTAATACTTTTTTACATGTGAATGGCGGCGGCGACGCACTTGGGTTCTACTTATAAACTACCAGTCCCAGAAAGCATTGCTTCAGGTGCTACACCTGCGTATAATTACTGTGGGTATTTACTGGTGTTTGCCGCTTGCCGTCTTGTCACATGGTCTGCCACTGAAGAGGGCGTTGGCCCGAAACGCGTCTGGCAGGAAAAGGACTTTGTTCGCGGCTCGCGCCCTTGCGGTGGCATTAATTCCTACCCGTAAGTGCATTCCCACCATGGGGCAACTCTTTCTTCCATATATATATATATTCACTTAAAAAACCATAGGTTATAGACCATATATAGTTAGGAATTAGCATTTGCAAAACCATATTTTACTCACACAAAACCATTGAAATTCGCATATATAGTTAGATGCACTAACTATATATCGCGCACCCGCAATCTACTGCTGATCATGTCACATATTACATCATTCATGACATGGTCAGTGACATCACTGATGACATCACTGATGACATCTCAAATGACATCACTGATGACATCACTGATGACAACATCCAGTGACTGCATGTTTATGAAAAGTCAAAATATGTCTTACATATTGAAGAATGAGTGGATGTATAAGTCTCTGGATGAAGGATTTAGTAGGTGCATGACTGACTGTATGAGAGAATGATTAAATATGTCTCACTGAGTGCATGGGTTAGTGACTAAACTGTCTTAATTTGTGCATCATTATGTCTGTTGTTGTGTAAACTGCTGCTTATGTTGATCATTTGCTTTATGATTATGTATATTGGTTAATGAAAGGTTGCCCAAGTATTTGTTTGAGAGAGTGAGTGTGTGTGTGGGTGGCTGTGAGGTGTGTGACTCTGTGCATAGATGTGTGAGCGGTGGATTCACTAGATGTATGGGTTTAAAAGTGCATGTGGAAACATCTGTATGGGCAGTTGACTGTGTGCATGAGTGTATTGGTGAGTGAATGGATATCTCAGTGCTACATGTCCAAGTAAGTACATATGTAAAACACAGTACATGTGAGAGTTGACATATATAAATAACTGTGCATAAGAGCCAGTGAATGTGTGAGTGGCTGTATCGATCATTGTAAACTTGTATCAGGGATTGTATAAGAGAGTAAATATGTGTTAGTATATGTTTAAATAAGTAAGGTGTGTATAACTGTTTAGATGAGGAAATGGAGGTGTGATTGATTCTTTGCATGACTGACTAGGTGTGTGAGTAACTCCATGGATGAGTGACAGTCTGTGACTGTCTGGTTACACTGAGTGTATCTAAGGTTTTATTAGAGTCTGAAGAGGTTCATCGTATTATCACATGAATGATGTCATCAGTGATGTGAACAGTGATGTCATTTGAGATGTCATCAGTGATGTCATCAGTGATGTCATTTGAGATGTCATCAGTGATGTCATCAGTGATGTCATCAGTGATGTCACTGACCATGTCATGAATGATGTAATATGTGACACGACCAGCAGTAGATTGCGGGTGCGCGATATATAGTTAGTGCATCTAACTATATATGCGAATTTCAATGGTTTTGTGTGAGTAAAATATGGTTTTGCAAATGCTAATTCCTAACTATATATGGTCTTCAACGACGTACATGAGCACTCTTTCTTCTCATGATTTAATCCATGCTCAATTTGCTTGGTAACTTCGTCATATATTTTCCTCTGCTCAACGTTGAGTTGTCTTTCCAAGTCTTCTAAGTTAACCGCATCCTCCTGAGCATGTGCCATGGCTCTTTCTACTTCATTCATGGCAGTGGCGGCTTCATTTTCGATAACAGGTCCTCCTAGTGGATCCTGACTCAATGAAACAGTACTCTGACTGTCCTGAGAACTGTCTCTAGCAATCTCGGCTGCAATCGTTGCTTCCTGCTCGATTTCCAAAGTCAACATTTCTAGATATTTGGGAAAAGCAGAACATTCTATGGTTTCCTTGGCGGCATTGAAAGAGTCTTCGTAACAAAGAAAATCTCCAAGCAGTTCTTCTTCTGCACGCCAGGGCTTGAAAAGTTGCAAGAGTGCTAAATAGAAAAACTCTTTTTTTTCTGGAGATTCGCCACTCAATTTTCGATGGTTTACCAAGTGGCATTTTCTTTGCTTGACCAGACATCCCTCACTTCCAATTACAGCATACACTCCTTTCTCAATATCTTCTTTGATGTTCCTCTTGAATATGTAATTTTGTAGAACCTCATATAGACAAACATTCTCGAGGTAACTGCTTCGATTTGGATAATATGTATCCAACATGTTGGTCTTCAAAATGTCGGTACTGTTTGGCTCCTTTTCCGCCAAATACTCAATTTCCCAGACAGGTTTTAGAACTCGATTTCGCGTTGCAGCAAGACCAGGACTCGCCCAAACGATACTCCTGGATTTGGCATAGAGACTTGCTGAAGACAAGCGGTCAGAACATTCGTAAGCTCCGATTTCTCGATGCGACAACATCTTCAAACTGAAACTGTACAACTTCTTGCTGAGGCTCTTTTCATGGGAAATATCCTCCCATTCCTTCAATTCTGTCTTTTCTTTTTTGGTGATGTAAGATGTCACATACCGAGCCACAGCCATACAGTTGTCAGCCACAAACTGTATATCCATGTTAGCATTCCACATGGACAAAATCACAGGGTTGTAGTCGTTGATGTATTTGGACTCTTCGTTTCTTTTCAAATTGTATGTGTTTTTGGGTGATTTCCTCGTCACATTATGTCACAGCGAAGACATCAAACTGTTTACTCTTCCTTTAGAAATCACCGGTCGTGGAAAGTTGAAACGACATTTGGTGTAGAACTTGTCCTTGTTTCTGAATTTACGACGACAGTACTTTCCACAACGATGGCTTTGGAAACATAGAACTTGTTCTCTTAGGCTTTTCTTCTCCTTTGCGTTTGGAACAGCACACGTAGAATACTGTTCTATGAAACTTATCACTAAGTCATCCGGATCTGTTCCAAATTTAGGTGCATCCTTGATCCATAGCAGCATATGTATATGAGGAGCACCTCTTGCTTGGTACTCCTTTCTCCAGAAGAAATCCAACACCTCTCCAAGAGGTGGATTCTTCTTATTCATGATGAAAGACATCATAGCTTCAAATCTATGATTGAAGTACCTGCATACATTCACTGGATCCAAAGAGCACAGTTCTCCGGGTGTCTTGAATTCAATATTTTCAATGTTTCCATTTACCTCTCGTAGAAATTCAAGTAAGTCTTCCCAGCTATACTCGGCACAGCTCAGAGTGAGGAACCATGTCGGAGATCCTAAGTTCCTCAGCATACATTTTAAATCACCAGGACGACGGTACCAGTACTCATTAGTACCACGCTGACACGCCATGAGAATAATTAGGTGAGAATCCAAAATACTGTCTTGGACATTGACTTTATCCATAAAGTCCCTTGCCGAGATGTTTCGCATCTGTATACCACTTTTCAAGATGTGGTTCACTGCATATGACAGTCCTGACAGATCGCTTTCAAACAGGAGATGAAACAAATAGGGAATGCATAGTCGAAACCTAGCATCTTCTGCATACAATCGTAAAGTCCGGTATTCTGAAGCAGGAATTTGAACAGGTCGCTCATCATATCGTCCTCCTCGACCTGTGGGAAATAGCTGTGGGAAACACCGAGCTTCCAAACTTTCCTCCCAAACACTAATGGGACTCCCTTTGGCTTGTTTCATTTGAAACAACTCAATAGCATTCCCTATAGCTTCCTTGGAATGCAAAGGATGAACACTATAATGTTCATACATTTCTTCCTTTTTAGAGGCTTCTACTTTTTCAATTTGACCAGGACACAAATCGCTATCCTCTTCCTCACTTACTTCCTCTTCTGCAACATATACATTCTTATAGTACTTATTTTTTTTTTTTTAATACAATGTTGCCTTTTTGACTTTCCTAACATCCACTAAATCTTGCCATATTTTCTTACTCTTTGTCGGAACACCATTAACTATGATAACTAGAGGTTCCTCTTCCACTTTCTCTACTCCAATTGTGTTAATGTTTTTGTTCAAATCTAGACGCAAATAAACAACTCTTCCCTTTAATCCTCTCTGTAAATCTGATGGAGGCAACTTCCCTGTCTTTGGCTCCATTCTTACAAAAGCCTGAAAGGGATGGATACTTTGAATCAAAATAGATTCATAAGTATTTAAATCCTTCAATTCAGAAGGAATCTCTACCAATTCCAGATTATTATGAACCGCCCTAGCTGGCATCTGGTTTTGGTTTAATTTGTTACAACAATAAGTACACACACGTTGATCCGATCCCAAATCAAAACAATTTTCTACCATCAAGTATGTTGCGAAATCCTTCCATTCACTATTATTTTCCCTTTCACGTTTTGCATATAAATCCACTAACTTAGTCTGATTCTTATAATAAGTGCGTCGACAACACACACAAGTGAAATTAGGCCTCTCACTTGATTTCACCTGAAACGTGGCAATTTCTTTCTGAAAACTATCTGTACTGGAAACCTGTACATTATCTTCAACATTACACTCTTCTTCTGGGTCAATTTGAACATTCTCCTCTTTACTTCCAAAGTAACAAAACTCAATTTCTTCACAAATATTCTTCACATCTATTTCAGAACCATGGAAAAGAGCAGCACATAATTGTTTAAGCATAATTGCTGGACTCTTAGCATAATACAACATTCTAATTAATTTCCTCACTTTATTATGATGCACTGCTAGCATCCTAAAATGATGAAAAACACTCTGGCATACTCTCCTGGAAAGACAAGCCAGTGAATGACCATGCAAACCTGTCACTTCTCTCACTCTGCAAGGATCTAATTCTTGCAACAACTTCATTTTCTGCTTCAAACTTTTGTTATTAAATGTCCGTACAAAATCACAAAGCAAATCGATTGAATCCTGTCGCACACTGCAAATACTACTACACTTCCAGGTGTACACAGGACCCTTAGGACGTCTTCCTAAAACCTCATTACCTAACACCTCTTCTGTCTCTGTTGTTACAAGTTTTTCTTTTTCAACTGGACATTCATCTTTTACTTCATAAGCTCGACCACTGGTGTCAACTGCATGCACCAAAATCATTATCCTGGAAATAACTCTCCTCATTAAAAAATGCCTCAGAACTTGAACTATGCATCCAGTCTCCTGAGAAAACATCACAAAAATTACTACGATTAATTATTCTCTTCCATCTACTATTTGTTTTGAAATCATAAATTACCTTGTTTACCTTCCTAATTCTGTTGACTATCAAAATAAATAACTTTCGTTTAATTTCAAATTCTTGATCAATAACTTTCTCAACTTTTTTTTTCTCTTATAAAAAACCACTTTCTGTTGACCTTTGTTAATATTTTTTAACAAATTGCCAATTATCCTGTTGCGGAATATTCGTTTACGAATGTCCCTAAACTGTTCTTTCCTTCTGCTATCATGCACAGAGTTATCTCTTGCTCTAGCAGTAACATTTTTGATTGGCCCTTCCTTTCCGTTTAAATTGCTTCTCTTTTTCTGGACTGAAACATTTTCTGTAGAAATACTTTTTTTACTACAAATTTTTCTTATGAATGTTTTCGTGGTCTTACCCGGTGCTTTCTTGGTGACTTCACAAGTTTTTTTTGTAGAGGACTGCTGCAGTAATTGATGGACCTACTGTCTTTGACGTCTTGTAGCCTTTCTAATTCGATTCTTAGTTGGCATTTTCAAATTTTGAAATAATCTGCAGTTGAATCTGTGCTAAAATATAATAAAAAATGTTATTAATCACTATTACCAAACAGTAAATCAATAACAGTCATCAAAAACTTAACACCCTGCTTGTTATTTTAACATAGAATAATTTTTAGTGCATTGGCAAATTTAGAAATCACAAATAGTAGCAATTGCTAATTGTTTCACCTGTGTTGTTTTATATGTGAATCTGAACTAATTTTACGAGCATATTTGATTATTTTAATAAAGACACTACACACATACTATTTTTGAACTATTGTTTAATTTTAAATGAAATGGTTTAAATTTTTACTACATAGGCTCAAGCAGATCAGCTTCCCACCCTATATCATACAATTCTGACAAATCAGCATTCGCATCATATTCTTCATCATCCTCAGGATTTAAATGATCTAAAGGATCTACTTCCACTGACGTTTCAATGACAAGTTCAACGATAAGATCGAGATCAACTGATTGCTCATTATCACTCATGCTTGATGTTGTCGTTATCTTTAAAAAAAGAGAACAACAATGAGATGTTGGAGACTAAGACACAAATCTCAGGGGCTAGAATAGTAAAATTGTTTAACAAGAGAATCATATTGCAGCTATTATTTAGCCATGTCCAGCGATGCTAAAGAGGTGAGGCCTATGTCTAAGTCTTCAGTAAACAGGACTCATCTCTTCTTAACCGAGGATAAGCCTCACCGACTCTGTGTCCCCTACACATACTTAAATGTATAGGGACAGATTTATATTAACTGACACATCCCCAGGAATGCACCAGTTAATGTGCACCACTGCTCTGCTACTCATGGTGTGGCACATTTACATTGAGGAACACCATTGAATAAAAACAGTACAGATGCGTCACGCATCGGTGCCGCAAAAGCAACACATTGCACAAGTCACGTCGTAAACACGACATGTCTACTGCAATGCACAGGAGGAAGCCACATATTGCATGGTGCTTCACTCCTTATGCCTGTTTCAAACAGTCATAAGGATTTGATTCAGGAATGCTATAAAGCTGACTCAGTGAAATCTTCTAAATTTCACTGTGTTACTTTTACAGGGCTTTCATGCAAATGAATGCCCACCCTGCAACAAAACACCTATATGAAACCTGACGCAAGTTTCATGTGGCACAGGACTTTACAGCATGACACATCTGTCTAGATGCATCAAGTTGAAAATATGTCGCCACATAGCAAATCTTTTGCACCACCGCTGCAGAGTACAGAGGAGATAATACATGTGAAGGCCTACCAATGAAGTAAGTCGTGTCCACTTCACTCTTGAACAAAGGCCAGACCTCTTTTGTGTCTGTGGACAGACCTAAACTTCATCTGCACAATGCTATTCATAAACTTAGGAAACACAGGTGATGTAATTGAAAAATGTGGAGTTTCTTTTCCTCATTGCACAATCACATCACCTGTGTTTCCTAAGTGACTTAAAATGCCCTAAGACACATGAAAGTGTTTTTTTAAAGACTTTGCACCATTTTTGGATCACTTTTAACATGGCTATGTAAGTCAAATAATCAAAATGTAAATTTGCCAAGCACAGATGGAAGCATATTTACAAGGAACGTGCACCACGGGGAAAGGTCTTAAATTAAAATGGGACAAATAACATCGGAGACACTTAAATGCCTTATAAATATGCCCCAAACAACCTATGAAGCTCTAGCAGTACATATCAAGATATGTAATTGATTTAAAAAAAAACGTTTTTAAACACAACATATAAATCAATTGTATACCTACATTCAAGAGGAAATGACTTAAAATGTCCTTAAGACACATGAAAGGGGTTTTTGATTGCCCTTGCACCATTTTTTGGGACACTTTTAACATGGCTATGTAACTCAGAGAATCAAAATCTAAATTTGCCAAGCACAGGTGGGAGCATATTTACAAGGAACAAGCCACACGGCGTAAGCTCTTAATTTAAAAAGGGAAAAATAACATCAGAGATACTCAAATGCCTTATAAAGAAACAGACACCATTTTTTCCTTGTGATAAATTTTAAAAGCATTCCTTTTCCTCAAAAACGACAGCATGACACATCTGTCTAGATGCATCAAGTTGTAAATATGTCGTCACATAGCAAATCTTTTGCACCGCCGCTCCAGAGTACAGAGGAGATAATACATGTGAAGGCCTACCAATGAAGTAAATCATGTCCACTTGACTCTTGAACAAAGGCCAGACCTCTTTCGTGTCCGTGGACAGACCTAAACTTCATCTGCACAATGTTATTCATAAACTTAGGAAACACAGGTGATGTAATTGAAAAATGTGCAGTTTCTTTTCCTCATTGCACAATCACATCACCTTTGTTTCCTCAGTGACTTAAAATGCCCCAAGACACATGAAAGTGTTTTTTTAAAGCCTTTGCACCATTTTTGGATCACTTTTAACATGGCTATGTAAGTCAAATAATCAAAATCTAAATTTACCAAGCACAGGTGGGAGCATATTTACAAGGAACGTGCACCACAGGGAAAGGTCTTAAATTAAAATGGGAAAAATAACATCAGAGACACTTAAATGCCTTATAAATATGCCCCAAACAACCTATGAAGCTCTAGCAGTACATATCCAGAAATGTAATTGATTTAAAAAAAACGTTTTTAAACACAACATATACATCAATTGTATACCTACATTCAAGAGGAAATGACTTAAAATGTCCTTAAGACACATGAAAGGGGTTTTTGATTGCCCTTGCACCATTTTTTGGGACACTTTTAACATGGCTATGTAACTCAGAGAATCAAAATCTAAATTTGCCAAGCACAGGTGGGAGCATATTTACAAGGAACTTGCCCCACGGAGAAAGCTCTTCAATTAAAATAGGAAAAATAACATCAGAGACACTCAAATGCCTTATAAAGAAGCAGACACCATTTTTTCCTTGTGGTAAATTTTAAAAGCATTCCTTTTCCTCAAAAACGATTTTCATGTAATAATTTGAAAACACTGCACAGCTCCTATGTACAAAAACACCCTGACAGTGCTAATACTTCACATTATTTTCAATTACAATTTCTCAAAGAAACAAAATCTATTTGTAAAAAACTTTAGACAAAGCAACATTTTAAAAACACAGTGTCTTCATAATTTTGTCTATCTAAATTAAATAAATCTTTTCTCACCTTAGCAAATTCTTTATGAGTTTCAAAACAGTCTCAGAAATACACCAAATTGTCTTCAGCAGAACAAAAAGTATGCACTCCAGAGGCTGCAGCTAAAGAAAGCACAGAAATGCAGATATTCATTACACATATCTCTCATGTTAGCCAATCAAAACTCTTCC
The DNA here is from genome assembly GCF_964263255.1 of Lissotriton vulgaris. Classification (NCBI taxonomy): domain Eukaryota; kingdom Metazoa; phylum Chordata; class Amphibia; order Caudata; family Salamandridae; genus Lissotriton; species Lissotriton vulgaris. Next base: position 61,184 of record NW_028252886.1, read on the forward strand.
CTCACTTTTTTCAAATCAAAACCCTTCCCCCCTCTGCCTTTTTTGCATAGCAACCACCTCCTGAAAGACCTCTGATGTTTGCAAGTTCACACAACAATGTTTCAATTGAACTCTGAACTCTCAGTGCACCTGCGTATCCAGTGCAATCTTTCATTAAATGTTTTTTCCTTGACCATTCAAATTACATCTTTCAAAGAACACATCCATGCACCCTAACTTTCTGTTTTCAGAAATGGAAATCCACCAATCACTGCTAGTGAATCATTAGCACTGAAACTCCACAGTTTTTTTTTCTTTACAAACTCCTACTGTTTCATCTGCCATTTCATTACCACACTTCATCTGACTGCAGCAGAAACTTCTCTCACCATGTTTACTGTCTGGATTGTTGGACATAGTTACATCTACTGGGCTCAAAGGTATGCTGAGAACAGAAATTTACCTAACCTCAATTTACAAGATGTGGAAATTAAGTGGTTTGGCCACAGAGGATTAAAATGTCACCAATTGATACCATTGGTGAAAACTTTTATGCATTTGCCAAAACCTGACCTGTTAATTGTGCACTGTGGAGGTAATGATTTGGGCACTTTGACTGGAGTAGGTCTGGAAATGCTTTTAAAGGACACCTTTGAGCAATTAATGGCACTTTTTCCTCAAACTGCCTTGGTATATTCAAATATATGCCAAAGACAGAAATGGAGGTGGTCGAACCAATTTTGTCCACAAATTGAGAAGTCGAGGAAGCATGTAAACAAATCTGTTTCAGCTTACATGAGAGACCATGGAATGGGCTCCATGTACAACAATAACTTGTGTTACTGCATGCAAGATATCTACAGAGGAGATGGAGTTCACTTCTCAGATGAGGGCAACATCATTTTTTTCATTACTTATAAGTACCTAAATGTACCATAAACCCAAAAGCTCTTTTCAGAGCTACCCTACATCTGATCAGATGAGTGCAACAGAATTTTCATTACTTATAAGTACCTAAATGTACCATAAACCCAAAAGCTCTTCTCAGAGCTACCCTACATCTGATCACTCACAATTATTATTTTACTCTAACTTTTTTCACTAATTTTCAACAAAGTACGCTCCCCGGAGCACTACCCGGTACGCGAACCAGAAGCTAACCGCGCAAAATTTGTAAAAAAAATGTTTTTTACCCGCACATATGGGCCTCCTCAGCCACCCTCAGAAAACCTAGGGGGTTAGGATACGTCTACCGTGCCCCCTTCTACCCATTCTGAACATTATTTGCCCTCCATCTTGTATCTTAATTCGACTGAAACACAAAATGGTGGACTCCCGTAACGCTGCTGGTTCGCGAACCGGGACGCTCTCCGGGAAGCGCTCCATTAAAAAAGGTGGGAAAGTAATTTACAGAAAAACGACTGGAAACCCTTTCACCAAATATAGATTAGCTCATACTACATACCAATCCCTACCATTTTCATAAATTTGTTTGGAATTACATTTAGCCATTTAGCCTGTAGACCTCTCTAAATACCCTGAGGTAAATTACTTCACAAAACACATCTGAAGTGTTGGAATTGACAACCAATGAAAATGTTACTTTCATTTTCAATTTTTTTACCTGACATTTGATTGGTTATGTACCTGAATATATATAAAGAAAGAGAGGGAAACACAGCCATTTTCACTACTACTTCCTGAACTACATTTCAAGAACATTTTCACCTCCCTGTAAAGTAAATTGATAATTTGTAAGGGGCACTTTAAATTAATTTGTAAAAACGTTTTTTGATAATTATTTACTGTCCCCCTGCTATAGTTATAGCTACAGATAGGGTCCTCTGTTGTATTTATTGATTGACTTACACTTCTCTGCTATAATTATGAATTTACTTACTTTAACTTCACTGTTAAAAAAACAGAACTACCTGTCTGAACTTAAACCCAACAGTGCCCTAACTCTTCTAATATAATTATTTTTTTATGCAATTTACAGCAAAAAACTGGAAGGGGAGCACGAAAATATCAATGTTTCCTTCGACATTACATCTGAAGAGATTTTAAATGAAGAATTTTTAGATGAAGATTTTATGGATCAGTCTTTTGATGAACAATTTATTGAATGCTTACAAGACATAGAAACATGCATGTTTGAGGAGATTCCAGATGAAGTAATGCTGGAAGTTTTATTGAACTATGAAAATTCTGACCAATAAATTTTTATTTAATAATTAAAAATTGTTTGAGACATTATTCATTGTTATATCTAATTCATGAAGTACAACCAAAATAAATAAATAATTAAAAAAACAAACAACAAAACGAACAATCAATAAACATACAATAAGTAAAAAGTCAATCATTCTTTTTTCCTCATAGTACGCTCCCCGGACCGCTTTCCGGTGCGCGAACCGGGAGCTTCCCACGCAAAAAAATAAAAAAACATTTTTTTTTTTTTGCCCCGCGGGGCCCTTTTAAAACCTCCTCTTCAAACCTAGGGGGTCAGGGAGGATCTACTATGCCCCCTTATGGTCATTTCCCCCTTCGTTTTGGGCTCCTCTTGTCTCTCGATCCAACCGAGAGAAAGATGGAGGTCGCTCCGGACTGTTTAGAATGTTGACAGACACCGGAGAGCCAATCAGCTTCGCTTCGCAAAGTTCCGTTACGCGAAAAGTACGCGAACCGGAGCGCTACCCGGAGCGCTGTCACAGATATATATATTTTTTTGAACGTTAATTTCTCAAAATCCACTGGAGCACATATATTGAGACCTAGCAAAGGCACATCGGGCTAACAGTCCCTACAATTTTGCCAAGTTTCATGCAAATCCATTCAGCCGTTCAAGCTAAAAGTGAGGCCAACCGCCCTATGGAAATTAACATGAGAAAAACGCATTTTGGGACCCCCCTTTTTTCTCGGCCCCCCTTGACGAACACCCCCCAAATTTTCAGGGGCTGCTCAGAAACAAAATGTGCCATTTTCCTGAATATTTCAGCCAATTCCGTCCACAAACACCAAAGTTATTAGACATAGAATTTTCAAAAATCCCATAGGGAAAAAATCCTAACTATATATACCTACTGGCGACTGCCAGTAGGTAATATATATATATGTATTACCTACTGGCGATAGCCAGTAGGTATATATAGTTAGGATTTTTTCTCTATGGAACTTTTGAAAATTCTATGCCTAATAACTTTGGCGTTTGTGGACGGAATTGGCTGAAATTTTCAGGAAAATGGCACATTTTGTTTCTGAGCAGCTCCTGGAAATTTGGGGGGGTTCGTCAAGGGGGGGCTGAGAAAAAAGGGGGGTCCCAAAACACGTTTTTCCCATGTTAATTTCCATAGGGCGGTTGGCCTCACTTTTAGCCCGAACGGCTGAATGGATTTCCACGAAACTTGGCAAAATTGTAGGGACTGTTAGCCCGATGTGCCTTTGCTAGGTCTCAATATATGTGCTTCAGTGGATTTTGAGAAATTAACGTTTAAAACAAGATATATATCTGTAACAGCGCTCCGGGCAGCGCTCCGGTTCGCGAACTTTTCGCGTATCGGAACTTTGCGAAGCGAAGCTGATTGGCTCTCCGGTGTCTGTCAACATTCTAAACAGTCCGGAGCGGCCGCCATCTTGTCTCTCGGTAGGATCGAGAGACAAGAGGAGGCCAAAACAAAGGGGGAAATGAAGGAAAGGGGGCAAGGTAGACCCCTTCTGACCCCCTAGGATTGATGAGGGGGATATTATAGAGCCACGCCGGGCCCCAAAAAAAAAAAAAAAAAATCCGATTTTTTTCGCTGTAGAGACGCGTCTTGGTTCGCGAACCGGGCAGCTAACCGGGCAGCTAACCAGGAAGCTAACCGGCAGTGTAACCCAAAAAAAAAAAAAAATCCGATTTTTTCGCCGTAGAGACGCGTCTTGGTACGCGAACCGGGCAGCTAACCGGGAAGCTAACCGGCAGTGTAACCCAAAAAAAAAAAAAAAAAAATCCGATTTTTTCGCCGTAGAGACGCGTCTTGGTACGCGAACCGGGCAGCTAACCGGGCAGCTAACCGGGAAGCTAACCGGCAGTGTAACGGGAGTCTGAGGAGTAGCTGATTGGCTGTCAATATTGTAAACAGTCCGGAGCGGCCGCCATCTTGTCTCTCGGTAGGATCGAGAGACAAGAGGAGGCCAAAACAAAGGGGGAAATGAAGGAAAGAGGGCAAGGTAGACTCCTTCTGACCCCCTAGGATTGATGAGGGGGATATTATAAAGCCACGCGGGGCCAAAAAAAAAACAAAAAAAAATCCGATTTTTTCGCCGTAGAGACGCGTCTTGGTACGCGAACTGGGCAGCTAACCGGGCAGCTAACCGGGAAGCTAACCGGCAGTGTAACGGGAGTCTGAGGAGAAGCTGATTGGCTGTTATCATTGTAAACAGTCTGGAGCGGCCGCCATCTTGTCTCTCTGTGGGATCGAGAGACAAGAGGTGGAAAAAAAAAGGTGTAAATGAATGAAAGGGGTAAGGCAGACCCCTCCTGAACCCCTAGGATTGATGAGGGGGCTATTAAAGTTCCCTGGGGGGTGAAAAAAAAAAATGCGATTTTTCGCGGTAAAGGTGCTTCCTGGTACGTTAACCAGGCAGCTAACCGGCAGCGTAACGGGAGTCCGACATATTGTGTTTTTTGAACGTTTGTGATATGTGCACGTGTGGATTTTGTCTAATTAAGGTTAAAAAAATATATATATATCTTTAAGCGTGTTCTGGCGCGCTTACGTTTTGGGTTTGGTTTGCGCTGCAGAGACGATACGTCACGGTTATGCGATGCATCATGAGGCGTCTCACGGGCTACGTGATACGTCACTTAATAAAGAATATATTTTACAGCTATAGATATTAGCTTTTAAAAAACCAATGAAATTCACAGAAAAAACCATAGGTTATAGACCATATATAGTTAGGAATTTGCATTTACAAAACCTTGAAAATTCATTGAAAAAACCATAGGTTATAGACCATATATAGTTAGGGATTAGCATTTAAAAAACCTTATTTTATTTGCACAAAACCATTGAAATTCCATATATAGTTAGTTGCACTAACTATATATCGCGGACCCGCAATCCACTGCTAATGATGTCACATATTACATCATTCATGACATGGTCAGTGACATCACTGATGACATCACTGATGACATCTCAAATGACATCACTGATGACATCACTGATGACATCTCAAATGACATCACTGATGACATCACTGACATCTCATTTGACATTACTGATTACATCACTGAAGATATCATTTATGTGATAATACATCTTCAGACTCTAATATAACCTTAGATACACTCAGTGTAAACAGGCACTCACAGACTGTCACACATCCATGGAGTTACTCACACACCTAGTCAGTCATGCAAAGAATCAATCACATCTCCATTTCCTCAACTATACAGTTATACACACCTTACTTATTCAAACATATAGTAACACATATTTACTCTCGTATACAATCCTTGATACAAGTTCACAATGATTCATACAGCCACTCACACATTCACTGGCTCTTATGTTCAGTTATTTATATATGTCAACTCTCACATGGAGTGTGTTTTACATATGTACTTACTTTGACATGTAGCACTGAGATATCCATTCACTCACCAATATACTCATGCACACAGTCAACTGTCCATACAGCTGTTTCTACATGCACTTTTGAACCCATACACCTAGGGAATCAACTGCTCACACATCTATGCACAGAGTTATACACCTCCCAGCCACCCACACACATACTCAGTCTCCCATACAAATACTTGGGCAACCATTCAATAACCCATATAGTTACTGATATAGCTACTGATTTAAACATGCAGCAGTTTACAGAACAACATAAATAATGATTGCCAAATTAAGACACTTTAATCACTAACCCATACACTCAGTGAGACACATTTAATCATTCTCTCATACAGTCAGTCATGCACCTACTAAATCCTTCATCCAGACACTTATACATCCACTCATTCTTCAATATGTAAGACATATTTTAACTTTACAGAAACATACAGTCACTGGGTGTTGTCATCAGTGATGTCATCAGTGATGTCATCAGTGATGTCATTTGAGATGTCATCAGTGATGTCATCAGTGATGTCACTGACCATGTCATGAATGATGTAATATGTGACATCATTAGCAGTGGATTGCGGGTCCGCGATATATAGTTAGTGCAACTAACTATATATGGAATTTCAATGGTTTTGTGCAAATAAAATAAGGTTTTTTAAATGCTAATCCCTAACTATATATGGTCTATAACCTATGGTTTTTTCAGTGAATTTTCAAGGTTTTGTAAATGCAAATTCCTAACTATATATGGTCTATAACCTATGGTTTTTTCTGTGAATATATATATATATATATATATATATATATATATATATATATATATATATATATATATATATATATATATACCAATCTGTATTGAAGATTCAGTGGATATGCAACTGTCTGGATGGAGGATTTAGTAGCTGTCTGTTTAAGTGAGTAATTAAAAGTGTCTCACTTATACTTAATACATGGATTAGTAACTAAACTATGTCAATGTGTGCATCACTGTCTCTGTTGTTGTCAAAAAGCATCATGAGTGAAGATTCCATTTGGAATGTGGAATCAATGCAGTCCTGAGAGCTCTAGAGATATGCAGTAATCAGGTTGTGTTTTCAGTAATGTCCAGTCCATCTGGATGCAGTGATTTTAAACGGTACATCCAGAAGTATTCTCTGTAGTCTAGTAGTTCTTCCTTTGAAACATGTTCCATGGTGAAAATCTTCAAATCTGATAGTGAATGATCCACAAGGTTAAAATGATTGGCTACAGGCTGCTCAATTTTCGTATTAATTATTGGCGATTTTTGGTTCCTCAATTGTGTACGGAGGTCATTCACTGTTTGGCCTACATATTGTTTTTTACTGCTTTGCCATTGGCACTGAATCACATAAATAATGCATGTTGAGCGCCATGTAAGATGCTACCTTATTGCATAGGTCCTTCTCGTAACAGAACTAGTTACTGATGATGTTTGTAAAAGATATTCACACGGGATGCACCTTTTAGAGTCACAGCAATGAACCCCTGCATTTGTTCCTGCTTCCTTGAGTTCAGCTCTCACAGTGAGAGATCATAAATTTGGAGCTCTGCTGTAAGCAATGACTGGTGGTTTTGGAAAATCCTTTTGCAATTTTTCACAAGTGGACAGTAAGGGAAATGTTTTTTGCATTATATTTCAGTAGTTGGGAGCTGATGGATAATAGTCAACTACAAATAGAGTTCTGTCACTTTTGTTTCGGCCATTAGTATTCCAAATAAGTGCTTCTCTGGGTAACTGCAAAGACTTGTCAATTTGTTGCTGTATGATATGCAGAGGATAGCCTCGCCTTTTAAAAAGGAGCTAACTACCAACTCAACATCCTTAGTAAACTCAAACCCTACCTTCCTGCTCCTGACCTTAAGGTTGCAGTGCAAGCCCTAGTGATATCAAGACTATGGTAGTGCTACGCTTTGTGATTTGCCCTGAGTGAAGATGGCTCCTCTTAGGGCTGCCCTCAGTTCTGCTGCTAGGCTCATAACTGGCACAAAAAAATCAACCATATCTCTCCGGACTTGTTAACCCTAATTGGCTTCCTTATGAAGCTCGGATACACAAAATAATTGCATTCATGGCACACAAAGCCATCCACTACCAGACTGCAGAAATGCCAACACCCTATTACTCAAACCCCTGTCAGAACTCCCCAAATGGTAAAACCCATAATTGGTGCCTTAATGTGGAAAAAGCAGGGCTCAAAATGGAAAGAACAGCCAAAGGGTAATTGTTGGTCGAGACTGATTCAATCCAGGAACTCTAAGATGGCCGCCGCCTCTAGTTTCTAGTGGCGGTCTACTTTATTATTCAATCACAGGTGTTTCCAGTGGTGATGTGAAGCTCGCGCTCACGATCTAATGCGCACTTCACTGAGGAAGAATTTGGAGTTCGCAGCCAAGAAAAATGTCGCTTCAGATTTAGTTTAAAAGAATACCTTCGTCGGGCATTCGTCCTGTTTATGTGTTGTAGCAGCGTTGGAGTAGGTAGTACAGAGATTTCTTGAAGTCCGTGGTAAGGAAATTTTCTGCACCGTCAGAAAACGTCGAGCAACTCTTCATTCTTGAAGACGGAGTTGCGGAGTCCAGCGCCATCTGTCAACAAGGAAAGAGAAGACAGAGCTAAGTGATAATTCTAACAACTGCAGTAATAAACGAACTCGAGTATTGATTAATGTATAATTAAAAAACTTACCAGAATTAGAGTCATCATAATCCTAGGAAGAAATAAAAGAAAATACAGAATTAATAGACGATAACCATGAGTGCATAAGGGAAAGGACAGACATAAAGATATACTTACTGAAGGCCAGAGTAAGAATTTACCTGTAAGGAAAGATACAAGAAAACAAATGGTGAGCATTAGACAGTACCTATACTGGGAAGACTATTGCCACTTATGGAAAAATGAAGAAAGAATAATTAGAAGAAATAACAGTACTATAAGAAGTAAGTGAGGAAAAGCTGAAGACATAGAAAAAGGGAGAAAGGTTAGACACAGTACTGAAGAGAATTGTGTGTTTACAGGTGTTTTGCATAGTGCAGAAAATAACAGACAACAGAAGAAGCAAGTAGAAAGAAATATAGAGGAGAGGCTCACTTCCTGAAAACTAGGGTAGGTAAAGGTGACTAGTGGATAAGGTACAGAATTAGAGTAGAGTAGGTTAACATTATCTGTCTTCTATATTTTAGATTCTCTTCAAAGTGTACGCTCTGTTGCACCGAGGAGAAAAATAGACGACTCGAGAGAGAGGACAAGTTTCAGGACCAGTCTCTTCTTGTTTATTATTTTATCCACTCCCCCTTCCCCCATGAGGGTATCTTGGAGTCTAGTTTTTAGTTGCTGGATCTCCGAGGCATTGTTGAGGGGGAGTTGATAACCAGCATCTCTGTTCCTGCGCAAGCTCTTTGTAAGACAATTTGAAGTCTGACTACACCATAAATTCAAGAAAATAAAAGACCTACAACCCTGCCTTCTCTGGTGTGGCTTCAAGGATCTGGAACTCCCTCCCCCCCAAACTCAGGACAAATCCTTCCATGTTCCTCTTCTAGAAAGAAGCCAAAAGCCTCCTAACGAAGAAATTCCTACCTCAATCTGCCCTTCCCACTTGATGCCGTGGCCTGACCGTCAATCCGTGACCCGGGGGCCAGCACCATTTGAATGCTTGGCCTTTTCATATCTGTGAATTTTCGCCCTGTATATACGCCTTGACATTTTATGTCTCAGGAGATTGTGTGATCATTTTTGACTGTGAAATTTTAGCTGTGCTTACCATGTTGGACACTTAAGGGTCAGGAGGATGTTCGGACACCTTTGACTGTGTAATTTTACTTTCTTTATTTTCTCCTGCTGTAATATTTCATGTTAATGTCTCCTCTCTGTAGTTACTCTTGGTTGTTTACATGTACACTCTTGCCTCATATATTGTAAAGCGCTCTGATACCCCCGGTGGTCATGTTGGCGCTATGTAAAACTTTATAAATAAATAAATAAATAATGTAGCAAGATCCTGTAAATGGTCTTTACAGGTTTCCTCATTGCTGAAGATGCATCTTATTCTGAGTGCCTGGCTGTAGATGATGATCAGTTTAGTGTGGTGTGGGGGACATGAAGTCCAGTTTAGATACAAATGAGCATCTGTAGGCTTGTGGTACAGATCAGTTGCAATTTTGGGTTCAGGAATGGTGAGTAGCACATCCAGAAAAGGGAGATGATACGTCTGTTTAGTACTGCTGCTGGTAAATCTGATGGTAGGATGGATATTGTTGATATAAGCAGTAAATTGTTTCAATGTTCTACTTCCTGCATTCATATTATAAATATGTCATCAATGTATTGTAGCCATACCAGTGGTTTGATGCTAGAAGTAGCAAGAATACAGTTCTCTAGTTTGATCATGAAGATTTTTGCATAGGAAGGAGCCATCTGAGTGCCCATGGAAGTCCCTTGTATTTGCAGATAGTGTTTACCATTGAACGTAAAATTGTTGGATTTAAGGATAACTCTTGCAAAGTTGGTAAGCACATTTGTTGATGGCTTTTTCACAGTTCTTTTATTTAGAGCTTCAGATAATGCCATAAGTCCATCCTCATGTGGAATATTGGTGTATCATGATGTAACATCAAATGTAGCCAGAAGAGTATCATCATCGAATGTGTAGGTTTGGTTTAATTTTCAGTAATCTGAGGAAAGTGACAGGCATCTCTAACAAATGATGAAAGTTCCTGTATAATGGGCTGGAGGTGCAGGTTGACAAATAAAGATAGTCACTCAGTGACTGTGTCATTGCCAGAGATGATGGGACAGCCAGGATTATACATTTTGTGATTTTTGGGAAGCATATAAAATCTCCCAGGTCTTGGTTTGGGATGAACAAGTGCATCTGCTGTTGTTTCATCAATGAGGTTTAAGCTCCTGTACTTTACAAACATGTTTTAATTTCTTTGTTCAAATCTTCTGTGGGATCAGATAAGGTTTGTAAGTGTTGGTATCCATTATTTTATCTCATTCGTTCCTCAATATAATCACCTACTTTAATGGCAACCACTGCACCACCTTTATCTGCCAATTTTATAATGACATCCATTCTCTGTTGAAGGAGGTGGAGAGTTTTTCTTTCTTCTTGGGTAATGTTCTTAAAAATCCTTTTAGGTGTTGATTCCTTGATGAGTTTGTTGATGGATAAAATGTATGTATCAAGAACAGGATGTCTACCACATTGGGGAGTCCATGTTTTGGGAAGGTGGAACTTCTTAAATGGATCTGGACGGTAGCTTGGCAGACCAACATTAAAATTATTGTAAACGTATACTGCAAGTATGCATCTTCTCTCAAAGGTTTTTAGGTCTCTCATCATGTTGGACATATTATGGTCCTTCGGTGCAGGACAGAAATAGAGGACTTTGCTCAAGAGGTTCAATTCACCTGGTGATAGGAGCCCTCCAGTCAAGTCAATAACTGGATCGGATGTCTTGAAGGGTTGTAGCTGGCTGATGCTATGCAGCCTTTTTTGTCCTATAACTCTTCTATTCTTTTTATGCTGTTTGCTCACAGGGCTTTAACTGACAAGAAAATCTCCAAAAACAGAATGATTTATGAAGTGGTGAGTTGGAAGAGGAGGTATATGAAATCTTAACATATCTCTTTTTAGTTCTGCAGATTTAATTTCAATAACATTCCTGCAGTCATCTTTATTACTACTGCAATCCTCTGTAGTATGTGTGTCACTTCAGAGTCACTTTTTGTGTTCTTTAAAAGTTCCAGTTCTTTTTGTAGCTTGGCTTTAAGCATCTGCATTTTTGAATGGTTACTTAATTGATCAAGTGAATGTGTTTTTCTTTAAAATTAAAACACCGATTATATAAATAACAAGCTGTATTGAAGAGTGAGTGGATCTATAAGTGTCTGGATGGAGGATTTAGTAGGTATGTGACTCACTGTTTAAGTGAGTGATTAAACGTGTCTTACTGAATATATGGGTTAGTGACTAACTGTGTGAATATCTGTATGAGTCTGTCTGTTGTTGTATAACCTGCTGCATCAGTTGGTCAGTAGCTCCACGGGTGTCTATATGGATTATTGATTAGTTGCCTGAGTAATTGCATAGGAGACTGAGTGTGTGTGTAGTTGGGTGGGGGTGTGTCTCTGTGCATAGATGTGTGAGGGGTTGATTGACTGGGTGTATGAATTTAAAAGTACATGTGGAAACAGTTCTATGGCTGAGTGAGTGTGTGTATGGATGTGTTGGTGAGTGAATGAATGTCTCAGTTGTACATGTCCAAGTAACTACAAAAGTAAAAGGCATTGTATGTGAGCCTTGGAATATATAATGAATATATATGAGAGTCAGTGATTGTGGGAGTGGCTGTATGGATGAGTGTATACTTGTATTAGTGATTATATAAGAGAGAAAGTATGCATTAGTATCTGTATAAATAAATGAGGTGGTGTGTGTTTAATTTTGTAGGTGATTATATGGAACTGTGATTGATTCTTTGCATGACTGACTAGGATGAGTGCATGACTGACTATGATGAGTAGTGGTGTGTTAGTGTCTGTATAGGTGTATGAGTGCATGTGATAGTGTTGGATTGATAAGCGACTACATGTATGAATGGTTTTATAGATGGATGAGTGCATGTGTCTGTAGACCTAGGAATTTGTGAGTGTGTTTGTAGTAACTGGTATTGGTGTGTCAATGATTTTGAAAATGGTAGTCTGTATTTTACAGGGGGTGTATCAAAAGATATATTAGGGTGTAAGGAGGTGCATCAGATTGTCACATGGATGATGTAATCAGTGATGTCATCAGTGATGTCACTGACCATGTCATGAATGATGTAATATGTGACGTCATCAGAAGTGCATTGTCGGGGCGCGAGTTATAGTTAGCTCAACTATGTATAATGGCAGAATTTCTGCGGTTTTGTATGAGTGAAATGTCTAACTAACTATCACGTCCCTGAAACCTATGGTTCTTTCAGTGAATTTCAAAGGTTTTTTAAATGCTAATTTCTAATTATTTTTTTCTTTAAACCTATAGTTTTTTCAGTGATTTTAAATTATCACTTTATTGTCAACCTAGTAAAAACAGCCAATATCTCCAGTTTTCCAGCAATATGTTCCACCCAAAAAAATTTGTCGCGAATGAGAACAACTAACGGTAATAATATACAGAGTAGACGTTCCCCTGCAAAAATTAACACAAAAGCACCAGTTCCCGACATTTTCAATGAGCAGCCAAATCTGGGGTGTGACCCAAAAAAGGGAATAAGCCACGTTTGTAGTAGGAATCTAACATCTGCATTTTACTGGTGTAAACCAGGACAACTACCTACAATGTGAAAGGGATCGTAGCCCAGGATCACATCTGAAGCGCAACATATGTCATAGAGTTACTGATCACGCAGCTCACACCCCCATGAAGGCCACAACATGCACTGCCACCAGCCTCAGGATGATACCTCCTGGACCACCCCCCTCCCTACTACCACTGAGGCAGCGCAGAACAGGACAGCAGACCTTCCAAAAATTACATGGTCCCTCAGCTACACAATACTTGAATGTAGCCAGATATGGCAAGCAAGTATGTGTGAAAGTCGCAAGTCACCCATCAATAATAATGCACACAATATCAAGTGTTGCAGTGATGTGCTGGACATCCACCACAGATGTCACTGGACATGTAACCCGGTAATAAAAAGGAGTTGAGCGCATGTGCCCGTACCCAGTTCCACTATCTATCTGTGTCTGTGTGTTCATTAGGTATGCAACATGCTGCCCCTGGGCCCTACCACATTACATAGTGCTCTGGACAGCGTAAGCACCATCTTACCTTTGACAGTGGGGGAAAACTTTAGTTATATAACTTTGTCTTGGTCATTGTACAAGGACATACATAGAGACTGCATAATTAGAGTATTGCAAGCAGAGTGTATAGTGAATTCATAAGTGTGTGAGGATCGTCATAGTGATTGTCTAAACACATATGTTGGTGCAGCCTAACTCCAACAACAAGCTTGTCTATAATTGACTGCCCTCCATGTGCCAAAAACTGAAACTTCAACTTTCCATGGCTCTGTATTGCTACAGCTGCAACACTCCACTGAATGTGCAATAAGCATTCATAGCCACACAGATGTCTGATGTCCACCATCTTTCTTGCGTGGAACTATGGACGAATATAGGGTCAGTGATACCCCCTACCTTAGATGTTGGCCATATTTTTTGACTTGGCTCACAGCGTGACACTTTGACTTTTGCAATCCATGTGGTGATAGCACTCCAACACGGACACCCGCATCCAGTGTTGTCAGATTTTTTAAGCTTTCTGTAGCTCAACGCCAACCCAAAAGTAGTCAAACTAGCCTAATATTGCTACTTTAGGGAAGGAGGGGCAGGGACAGGGTCAAGCAGGTGGTGAATGCATTGGAATTGATGTTGCAGCAGTATGGCAAGTAAATATTTGTCTAATAAAGCGCTTTAACATACTACTTTGCTGGAGTGCTGTATATATATATTTATAATATATATATATTTATAGTGGAGAAGTGTGGCTCAGGGGTTAGAGGCGGCAGACCCGGAAGCTGAGATCGGCCCTGGACCAGGGTTCAATTCCCCGCCTCGGCGGGTCTTGGGCTCAAAAAATTCCACGGACTCGATAATTCTCGCTCCGGTGCCTTCTCAACTCACGGGTTCACACTCTGCGACTCTGGGCAATAGCTTGCTTAATCTCCACAACGGCCCCTCGCGGCGGGATGCCTGGCTTTCACCTTGTGGATACCCTGCTGGGGTTATCTCACAGGGGAATACCAGGACGGGTTCCCTAAGCAAGCGCCGGGAAACCCTTTGTGGGTAGCTGTGCGCTATATAAGCTCAAATACATTTACATTTACATTTATAATCTGGCAACTAGCACAAACCAAAATGTTACCACACAACCAGAAAACTATAGCCCAATTGTGAATAATCTAGCCCAATCTGACAACAGTGATGCCACAGCCACTCCCCCACGATTAGTATAACCCACACCACAACCATCATGCACAGGCATCACAGGACACGTGACCCTACTAATATAAAAGACCGGGCGCACATGCTCTACGCCATTTTAAAGTTTAGAGTCTGTGGCCTCACTTCTCACTGAGTTAGTAGCACCGCAGCACTGAGCGGGTGTACAACCTACAATGATTATAGGTGCACTTGTATGTCCTCTGCCATGGTGATATCAAGACTCAGTTCCAAATGTGAGACCTATTACCTTGCAGAATGGAGCTGCATGATGTGGAGGATGCCGTGACCGCGAAAAGGTAAGCAGTGAGGCCTTGGTGCGTAGCGTCGGGCAGATAACTCTGGGCAGTAGGAGTGGATGGGGTACAGCAGCCTGAATGCAGAAAGAGGGCAGAGCGATTTACGCATACGCACTCGTATATACTCCGCCACAGCGTCAGATTGGTAACGCGAGCACTGGTGTAATGCCCGAGGGGTCGGTGCTGAGTTCCAACTGTGGGCTGCTTTTTTGGAAAAGTCTGGGGGCAGATTTGGGTGGTGTCCCTGTTGTTAGGATACAGCCAGTGGCCCAGTAGGTGTCTAAATGGCCTTTCTGGAGGCATATGGGCATCATTACCTCACGTTGAGCAACAGGCAGAGGTGTCACTTTCTTTTTCTCGCTGGGCCGGCCCATTAATGTATGCCTACCTAGCAGGGCAGGGGGCCTGAGCAGAAGGGGCCTCACTTGTTTTTAAGTCACCAGTGTAAACAAATCCAAGCATTTTTTTTGTATCTCCCCCACCGCCTCTTTTTTAAATAAAATTTCACTGAAGTAGTGTTTTGAGCAAAGGCAAATGTGGGCCCCTTTTTTTTTACAGTGCCCGGGCCGATTTGAATCCTAAAACAATCCTGCTCCGCCATTACTAATTCTGTACTATCTTTCAGATGTGGGAGCTTGCAAGTACCACTAGGTCGCAGCACGTGGTTGAAGACAGAGAGCTGGCGTAAAGGTAAGCTGTGACGGTTTTGTACACCGTGTGGGCACTCAGTATCCCTCCTCATCTCTTACTTTCTCTCCCTGCACTCTTTCTGTCTCTCTCTTCCTCTTATACTGTTTGTCTCTTTCTCTCTCACTTTCTCTCTCTCCGTTTCTCTTGTTCTCACTCTTCCTTTGTTTCTCTGTTCCTCTTTCTCACACTCTTTCCCTCTTTCTCTCTCTCTTCCTCACCTTCTCACTGTTTCTCTCTCTTCGTATTTGTCACTCTTTCTCTCTGTGTTTCTCTTACTTTCTTTTTTTTCTCTCTCTCTTCCTCTCACTATTTCTCTCTTTCTCTCTGTCTTCTGATAACTCTTTATTTCTCTCTCCTTTGATGAACGCATGACATACAATCTTATCTTACTCTTTATCTAACAGGCTGTGAATCACGAATCAACGTTCATCCCCCTAACACCACCAGAGCTGAACGTGCGCAAACTCTGCAATGATGCATTGCAATCCTGACAATCAACACTCACTCTGAATTGTGTGCTCTGCTTTACCGTGAGTACGCAATGCCTGAGAAGGTTGCTTTTGCACGTGGTGCACACTCTTACACATGCGCCGGTGGCGGAATGTGAGCAGAGAGACTTCTTTCCGCAGCAGCTGCCAGTCACCTCTGGGGGGTGGGAGTGGATAGTGTGCAGCAGTCTGTGCGCACAAGAGCGCACAGACTCCTCCAAGCAGTGGGAATGGATGGGGTGCACCACCCTTATGTTAATGTTAATGTTAATGTTAATGTTATGGTGATTTGTATAGCGCGCGGCTGCCCCAGCCAAGGGGCGTCCCGGCGCTGCAAGCAGACAGAATGCAGAAAGAAAGAGATGCAGAGAGAAGAAAAAATTATTGGAAGAGATGGGTTTTGACAGCCTTTCTGAAGGCAAAAAGGTCCTGCATACCGCGGATAGCTTCGGGGAGGCTGTTCCATAGCTTGGCAGCTAGGAGGCTAAAAGATCGGCCGCCTACTCTGGCCAGTCTGGTGCGGGGGATATTCGCGAGGTGTTGTCCCTCTGAGCGGAGCGACCTCCTCGGAATGTATTCTGACAGGAGGGGGCACAGCATAGGGGGGGACGCAGTTTTAAGGATTTTAAAGGCTAGACACAGCGCCTTAAACTGGATCCTTTTTCCTACCGGAAGCCAATGCAATTTTTTCAAGGTTCCGGATACTGAAGAATGGCGGGGGAGACCTACCAGGGCCCTGGCTGCCGCATTCTGGACCCTCTGTAGTCTGGTGGTTTCGGCGAGATTTGCCCCTAGTAAGAGAGAGCTGGCATAATCCAGTCTAGAAAGAATGGTCGCCTGAACAATTAGCTGACGAGTGCGGCAGTCAAAGAACTGATGAGCCTCCAGACCACTGTTGTTCTTAAGAGCCACCACCAACTGGGTATCATCGGCATAGGATACCAGTGTTAGTCCGTTCTTTCTAGCCACCTCTGCCAGGGGGCGGACATAGACATTGAACAGAGTAGGGCTCAGGGATGAACCCTGCGGCACTCCCTGTCCAATGTTATGCTCCTTAGAGATGTAAGGGGGGGTGGAGACTCTAAAGGACCTGTTGGTATTGTGCATTAACAAAAACAGAATTACACATGTGCAGTTGTATGTACTCTACATTCTGAGAATTCTAAATAAATAAGAATAAGGTTCCGAAAGAATCAAATGACCAAATAATTTGTAGAGGATGACCCTCCAGACATGTGGGTAAACAAGAAACTGGAGAATTTGAGGTAAGATAGGTGCCTTCGTGGAGATACGGTAAGAACTAAGGATCAGTAGTGATCCTGAAGAAAACGCCTCGGAAAAGCAGACAGGTGCATCTGAGAAGCTGTTCTCTACGCTGTGTCCCGGGTATGGTCACCTGGGCGTTTTCTTCAGGATCACTACTTTCTATTTATTTAGAATTCTCCGATCACATCATCTTTACTCAGTCCTGGGCCCTGTCGGGTCGGAATTATCACCGACGGAGCAACTCCACAAACGTCGCATCATATATCGTTAGCACTGAAGAGTTGCAGGAAGATTGTCCCACACGTGACGAAACACGTGTCGGCTGTTTCTGATTAACATTAAAGACACACTAACCACCAATTGACTACAAGAAATCTGTGTTTTGTTGATTAATACAACGCTTTGTCTCAATCGGTTAAACAATTGTTTTACCATGACAACTTTGTTTTACCACTAGAGTGTGCATAGGTTTTTGTCTTTCACTAATTCAATACTATCTTTCAGATCACTAAACTTAAGGGCAGCACTATCTCCCAGCACGTGGTTGGACACACACCAGTGGCAAAAAGATGAGCTGCAAAAAACATGTCCTCTTTTTCTCTGTCTCTTTCTTTCTTTCTCACCTCCACTCCCACTATTTATCTCTCTCTCTTCCTTTCTCTCACACTGTTTCTCTCTTTATCTCTCTTTTCTTGTCTCTCACACTGTTTCTCTCGTTGTCTTCCTCTCTGTCTTTTCCTCTCTTTCGCTGGCTTCCTCTCTATCATTCTTTCTTTCTTCCTCTCTCTCTCTCTCTCTCTCTCTCTCTCTCTCTCTCTCTCTCTCTCTATCTTTCTCTCTCTCTCTTCCTCTCTCTCTCTCTCTCTCACTCTCACTCTTTCTCTCTTCCTCTCTCTCACTCTTTCTCTCTCTCTTCCTCTCTCTCACACTTTCTCTCTCTGTTCTTCTCTCACTCTTTTTCTCTTCCTCTCTCACTCTTTCTCTCCATCACTCTTTCTTCCTTCCTCTCTCTCACTCTTTCTCTCTCTTCTTCTCCCCCACTCTTTCCCTCTCGCTTCCTCTCTCTCACTCTTTCTCTCTCTGTCTTCCTCTCTCTCAAACTGTTTCTCTTTGTCTCTTCCTTGTATCTTACTCTTTCGCTTTCTCACTCTTTCTCTCTTTATCTTTCAGATCACTAAACTTGAGGTATGCACAATCTCCCGGCACATGGTTGGAGACACAGTGGAGGCACAAAGGTGAGCTGTAAAGATTTTCCCAGTCTCAACACTACCTCTCCATCTGTTCTTTTCTTGCTCTCACACTTTCTCTTTTTCTCTGTCTCATTCTTTTCTTCTCACCTCCTCTCTCTTACCTTTTTTTCTCTCTCTTTCTCCCTCATACACTGTTTTTCTCTTTATCTCTCTCTTCCTGTCTCTCACACTGTTTCTCTTGTTGTCTTCCTCTCTGTCTCACTCTTTCTTTGGCTTGCTTCCTCTCTCACTCTTTCACTCTTCCTCTCTCACTCTCTCTCTCTTCCTCTCTCTCACCCTTTCTGTCTCTCTTCCTCTCTCTCCCTCTTTCTCTCTTTCTTCCTCTCTCTCACACTGATTCTCTCGTTCTCTCTTCCTCGTTTCTCATTCTTTCTTTCTTTGTCTCTCTTTCTCTAGCTTCCTCTCTCTCTCACTGTTTCTCTCTTCCTTGTAGCTCACTCTTTTTCTCTTTCACTCTTTCTCTCTCTGTGTTCCTCTCTCTCACACTGTTTCTCTTTCTCTCTTCCTTGTATCTTACTCTTTCTCTCTCTAACTCTTTCTCTCTTTCTCTATCTTCCTCTCTTTCACTCTTTCTCTCTTCTTTTCCCTCTCTCTCTCCCTTGTTCCCTCTCTCTCTACCTCCTTTCCTGGATACATGATGCACTATCTTATCTTTCTTTTTGTCTTGCAGGCTGGGATTCACAAATGGACCAGCTGTACATAGTTGTATTTGTTCTGTTTAAATAATATGTTTTATATGTAAATCAATACATGACTAAGATTCTTGTTTGCCCAACCGCACAGGGACATTTCTGGGTCCAAGAAAGTTGTTGGGGGCATGCTGGTGATGTGGGAAGAGAGTGTTTTACATGCCAATGTGGAGAGATGCAGTATGAAAGGGGTATCTCTCAGAGAAAGAACTCTGGTATGTTTTTTAAAATGCCTAGGACAGATGCCAGCTGACGAACGGAATCACAAAATGGCTTTTCAATGCTCATAAAGTGTCACTTATGAACAGTTTGCAGAGGGACAGCTGCGGCCTGTGGGCTCGACTTGCAGAGGGAGAACTATGGGCCGTCCGCTCCCAAAGGGACAGCAGAGTGGTAGCTCGCAGAGGTAGAGTCACAGCAGCGTAGTAGCTCGCAAAGGTAGAGAGCTGCGAGCCAAAGCACTAGCTTCTAAAGGCATACCTGCGAAGTGGTGATGTTGGGCAGAGTGAGCGTGATGGGGGTATCTCGCAGAGAGAGACCTGTGGTATATTTCCAGTCTTGACTTCATATATACAATAGCAGCCCCGAGAAGTCCCAACGGAACAACTGCAAGGCCACCACTAGTTCGCAGACTTGCGGGCCCAATAAGGTTGTTGAGGGTATGCTGGTTATATGGGAACAGGGTGCTTTACCTACTGATGTGGGGAGAAACAGCGTGAAAGTGGTATCTCTCACAAACAGAGCTCCGGCATGTTTTCAGAGTTGCCTCAAACAAATGCGAGCTGACGGACTCAATCACAAAATGGGTTTTCAATGCTCATATAGTGTGACTTATTACCAATTCACACCCAGTCTTGCAAAGGGACACCTGTGCCTCACAGCAACATACTAGCTTGCAAACATAGAGAGGTGGGAGCCGACGAACGGGCTTCTAAAGCCATAGCCGCAACCTAATGATATCAGGAACGGCAGCATGAAAAACATATCTCACACAGATGGCAGTGTTGCCTCGCAGAGGCAAAATTGCAGACCTGATGACTTCTACACGGAGACATGTGAGGTAACGGAGAAAATCACAAAATGGCTGCCAAAACTTCTTGGTTTCAACAGTTCATAGTCAATGAGCCGCACTCGCTTGCTTGTAACCCCTCAGCCAATCACATGTCAGAATTCTCAAATACTGATATGTTAAAAATTTGATATTTCTTAAATACTGATCAGATTTACACCATTTGAACAAAAGCATGCTTTCTAGACCATCACCTTTCTCCCAGCCAAATATGCCGTAATTCCGCTCAGCACTTTCACCTGTACTCTTGTGTAAAGTTTTGTATCGAAACTGCATGGAGAAAACACACTTTGGGACCCCCTTTTTTCTCAGCCCCTCCTACAGTATTCACCCTCAAACTTTCAATATAGGACCTAATCAAAAAAAGAGAAACTTTTTGGAAAATTTCATAAAGATTCGTCAAACGGCGCAAAAGTTATAAGCACATACACGCCTCCAGGAGGGGGGCCACGCAACCTTCCTCCCAACATGACCGAGGCCCCGGGGCTGAGTGGACCTCAGCGGGCCAACGCAAACCATGCAAACCCCGCTATTAATTTTTCAGAAATGCCCCGGAACCTAGCCAACCCAAGTGCCTCATTAAATTAAAATGCGCAACCCCAGCACGAATTCTGCCATTTTTTTTGTTAATACTTTTTTGGGTACTAGGGGTCCTTCTAGGACTCCCTCAGCAGGCCTAGTGGGTTAGCGTGTTTCTACCCTGCCCCCTTAAATTGTTTTCTACTTTTGTTTCTCTGTTTTTTGGGTGACTCACTTCTACCGAACCACACGATGGCTGCCAACACTTCCTAGTTTGGAGTGCTAGCAGCCAATCACAGTGAAGCTCGTGCTCATGACTTAGGCTCTGCCCAGATATCCAAACTTTTGTTTTTCTGATTTCTTAGCAACTACCAAACGGTTTTACACAATTTTTAAAAAGGCTGCTTTCTAAACCAAGCACTACCTTTCCGCCAAATGTGGAGTTATTCCATTTAGTAGTTTTGCTGTAGCCATGCACAAAGTTTCCTATGGAAAAATGATTTGTTCACTCTTATTTTTTTGATTTCTCAAATATTACTGAATGGATTCACACCATTTAAAAAAAAGTTTGCTTTCTAAACCAAGTTCTACCTTTCTGCCAAATTTGGGGTAATTCCGTTCAGCAGTTCGAGCTGTAGCTCGTCGCAAAATTTCCAATGGAAGTTAACATGGAGAAAACAAGTTTTGGCACCCCCTTTTTTCTCAACCCCCACTTGACGAATCACCCCCAAACTTTCAGTATATGACCTCCCTTAAAAATACTTTTTTGGGGAGAATTTCAGAGATTCGTCAAACGACAAAGTTATTAGCAAATCAAAAAATGCTTTTCCTATGGAAACTAGGTTCTAACTATATATATATTCACTGAAAAAACCATAGGTTATAGACCATATATAGTTAGGAATTAGCATTTACAAAACCTTGAAAATTCACTGAAAAAACCATAGGTTATAGACCATATATAGTTAGGGATTAGCATTTACAAAACCTTATTTTACTCGCACAAAACCATTGAAATTCCCATATATAGTTAGTTGCACTAACTATATATCGCGCACCCGCAATCCATTGCTGATGATGTCACATATTACATCATTCATGACATGGTCAGTGACATCACTGATGACATCACTGATGACATCTCAAATGACATCACTGATGACATCACTGATGACATCTCATTTGACATCACTGATGACATCACTGATGACATCATCCAGTGACTGTGTTTCTGTAAAGTTTAAATATGTTTTACATATTGAAGAATGAGTGGATTTATAAGTGTCTGGATGAAGGATTTAGTAGGTGCGTGACTGACTGTATGAGTGAGTGATTAAATGTGTCATACTAAATTCATGGGTTAGTGACTAAACTGTCTGAATGTATGCATCAGTATACCTGTTGTTGTGTAAGCTGCTGCATGTGTTGATCAGTAGCTATATGAGTGGCTATATGGGTTATTGATTGGTTGCCCAAGTATTTGAATGGGAGGCTGAGTGTGTGTGGGGGTGGCTGGGAGGTGTGTGACTCTGTGCATAGATGTGTAAGCAGTTGATTCACTAGGTGTATGAGTTCAAGAGTGCATGTGGAAACAGCTATATGGGCGGTTGACTGTGCATGGGTGTGTTGGTGAGTGAATGGATATCTCAGTGCTACATGTGCAAGTAAGTACATATGTAAACACAGTACATGTGAGAGTTGACATATATAAATAACTGTGGATAAGAGCCAGTGAATGTGTGAGTGGCTGTATGGATCATTGTGAGCATGTATCAGGGATTGTATAAAAGAGTAAATATGTGTTAGAATATGTTTGAATAAGTAATGTGTGTTTAACTGTATAGTTGAGGAAATCGAGGTGTGATTGATTCTTTGCATGACTGGCTAGGTGTGTGAGTAACTCCATGGATGAGTGACAGTCTGTGAGTGTCTGTTTACACTGAGTGTATGTAAGGTTATATTAGAGTCTGAAGAGGTTCATCGTATTATCACATGAGTGATGTCATCAGTGATGTAATCAGTGATGTCAAATGAGATGTCATCAGTGATGTCATCAGTGATGTCACTGACCATGTCATGAATGATGTAATATGTGACATCATCAGCAGTGGATTGGGGGTGCGCGATATATAGTTAGTGCAACTAACTATATATGGGAATTTCAATGGTTTTGTGCGAGTAAAATAAGGTTTTGTAAATGCTAATCCCTAACTATATATGGTCTATAACCTATGGTTTTTTCAGTGAATTTTCAAGGTTTTGTAAATGCTAATTCCTAACTATATATGGTCTATAACCTATGGTTTTTTCAGTGAATTTCAATGGTTTTTTAATAGCAAATATCAAAAGCTGTAAAATGTATTCTTTTAAATGACACTTTTTCCCCAAACTGCCTTGGTATATTCCAATATATGTCAAAGACAAAAATGTAAGTGGTCCAATCAATTTTTTCCACAATTTGAGGAAGCACAGAAACATGTGAATAAATCTGTTTCTGCTTACATGAGAGACTATGGAATGGGTTTAATATACAACAATAACTTGCGTTCCAACATTCAACACATCTACAGAAGAGATGGTGTGCACTTCTCTGATGAAGGGAATAGAATATTCGTCCTTTATTTAAAAGTGTGCATTGGAACCTACTTGTAGGTACCTAAATTAGCCACAGAACACAATAGCTCTTTTCAGAGCTACCCTACCTCTGATCATTCAAAACGTTTATCTTTTTCTAATTTTTTTTTCTTCACCAAAGTACGCTCCCCGGTTCGCTTACCGGTGTGCGTACCGGGCGCTCTCCCCGGGAAATTTTCAAAAATTTAATTTTTGTATTTTTCCATATATCAGCATCCTAATCCCCCCTCAGAAAACCTAGAGGGTCATAAACTGTCTACCGTGCCCCCTTCTACCCATTCCGTACATTGTTTGTCCTCCATCTTATGTATCAATTCTACCGATACACAAAATGGAGTACTCCCGTAACGCTGCCGGTTCGCGTACCGGGGAGCGCACCGGTAAGCGCTCGATAAAAAAAGGTGGGAAAGTAATTTACAGAAAAACTACTACAGACACTTTCACCAAATTTGGAATAGTCCCTACTACATACCAGTCCCTACCATTTTCCAAAAGTTGATGGAATTCCATAGAGCCATTCAAGTTGTAGCCCTGTCTAAATAACCTGAGGTAAATTACATGGCAAAAACACATTAGAAAGAGTTGACATTTTCAACCAATGATAACATTACTTTCAAGTTGTATTTTTATGTGCTGACATTTGATTGGTTTGGTACATGAATATATATGAAAAATAAGAGGGAAAGACAGCCCTTTTGACTGGAACTCCCTGAGGCACATTTACAGAGCATTTCCTGAGAAACCTAAGACACTTTTCCAAAGGTAAGTTAATAGTTTTGAAGGAGAAATATGTTGTGCACCTAAAGTTATTTTTATAAAAACGTTTCCTGTTAGATATTTACTGTCCCTCAGTTATAGTTATAGATGGAGTAAGGCTTCTCTGTTGTAGTCATAGATTGAGTTAGACTTGATCACATGCAGTACTTTATATTTCTACTTCCTGCCTTGAAGAATACACTGCCCAAACATAAATTCACTCTTAAAAACTCAGAACTATGTTGTACACGTTAAGTTAAAAATATAAATGTTGAAGTTTCTTACGTAAACTCTATTTGTCTCTCTCTTTTTATTCTACCTTAACAGCAATTAAGGATAAAGAAGCAATGGAACCCAAAGTACAACCTGAAATACAGGACAATAATGACGATTTTTTTAATGTGACAGTAGACGAACAACTGTTGGAATTTATGGACAATTTTGATAAACACGAGACAATTTATGAAAATAAAGATCATGAAATTTCAGATGAAGTACTACTTGAAATTTCCATAGGTTTTTAATATTAATATCAATAAAATTGTATTTATAAATTAAAAATTGTTTAAGACATTATTCATTTTTTTTCAAAATGTAAGATATAATAGCAGAGTAATCATAAAAAAAAGTCAGACTAATGGTAAAGAGTACAACATTTTTATATTACTATGTGCTCAGGGAGTGCTCAAAGGATCTGTTTCTACTTTCCCATGAATCTAGGAGAATAATGTACTTACTTGATGTGTTTTAAAAATGTGTTTTTTGACTTAAAATGGCTCAAAGGCTTTGTAAATATGCCCCATGCTGACTATGAATCTCTAGCAGTATATATCAAGAAAACTAAATGACTTCAATAAACGTTTTTAACACATCAAGTAAGCAAATTATTCTCCCCCATTCATGGGGAACTTACTTAAAATACCCTAACACACATGAGGGCGTATTTACAAGGCCCTTTCACCACTTTTGCATCACTTTTAACATGGGATAAATAACTTGAAAGTGGCTCAAAGGCCTTGTAAATATGCCCCATGCTGGCTATAAAACTCTAGCAGTACATATCAAGAAACCTAAATGACTTCAAGAAACGTTTTTATACACATCAAGTATGCAAATTATTCTCCCTGAATCATGGGGCAAGTGAAATATTTGTTTAAAGAAGCAGACACCATTTTTTCCTTCTCTGGGGTAGGTCTGGAAATGCTTTTTAAAGGACACCTTTGAGCAATTTATGGCACTTTTTCCTCAAACTGCCTTGGTATATTCCAAAATATTTAATCAAAAAAGGAAGTGTAGAGGAAGCGATAGAATCACCCTCCTGGTAGATTCATATAAACAAAGAGATTCTATCAAGAAAAAGTGCAAGTGTTTATTTTTAAGGGTTTTCATATATATATTCGAAAGGGAGGTTGGCTCTTCATCGGACCAGTGGGATGAAGGCACTATGTGCTTTTAAAATACCCCTCACACACTAAGAGTCCCTTAGTGTCATGCTTCATCATGGGGGTCTTCCCGTCCCTCTATGGGGCGGGGCGTGCTATGACCTACGAGCTACGCGGGAGCACTTTAATTTTGTGGTGAAAGACTATGTGTTTGTGCAGTGACAGTGGAGGTGGTGAGGTGTAGGGACCTAATAATGTGATTAAAAAGTTAAAAATTCCCTGGCTAGTGGAAAAAATAATTTTATTCGCTTCCCTGGCTGGGAATATTAAAAAGGGGTTGTGAGGTAGGGCTATTTAGCAACTACCGGGTCGACATGTTTCACAGACAGTCCCCTACTGTCTGATCATCAGGACCAGTGGTGGTCCCTACTGGGAGGTACTCAGTTCTAAGTAGTATAGCCTAGAGTCCTACAAACTGATAACAAAAATCGGCTACCAGTTTGTGCTTCGGGGCATGAGTTGGCCCAATGTGAAGCTTGAAAAATGAAAAAAGACGCAATGGTCTTTTCCCGGTTCTGAAAACGTGCCTCATGAGCCGGCAGAAACAAGGGTTTTTCGATGCGGTCAAGTAACCGCTGCTCGACAGTGCCTTATTCCTACCCCCGTTCTCCTCGGAGCGGCACAGGGGTAGGAATAAGGCACTGTCGAGCAGCGGTTGGGCCAACTCATGCCCCGAAGCACAAACTGGTAGCCGATTTTTGTTATCAGTTTGTAGGACTCTAGGCTATACTACTTAGAACACCTTACAGGTAAGGGATCGAGAGATCACAGGTAAGAGTGCTTTGACCAATCTGACAGAAGACTAAGCCCACGGAAGAGTTTTGCCCAGACGCCATGGACGAAACTTCACAGATATCACTGCAGGATATTGCGGCAGTATTGTTGGAAATAAGATCTGAAAATGTAGAATTGAGAAGAGATTTAACAGCAATTCAGGGCAGATTACAAAATCCTAGTCCCTCTACTTGGACTTTCACCTCAGACAAAAAATCCTATATAAAACCTCCAGTTTTTCAACCAACCATGCAAACCTTGTATGGAGGGAACACCTCGTCAGAATCTTCGTCTAATACTCAGATTCAGGTAGTAACCCCAATTTCAGTACCTTTAGCACCCCCAGAGAGATTCTATGGAGACTGTAATAAATTTACAATATTTTTGAACCAATGTCAATTACATTTTGTGGTAAAACCCACAGCCTTTCCCGATGATTCCTCCAAAGTGGCTTTCATTTTATCTTATTTAGGAGGTGATCCCGCTTTGTGGTCAGTACCATATGTGGAGAGAAATGACCCGCTCCTAACTGATTTTAGACGATTTAAAAGAGCCATGAAAAAATGATTTGCTAAACATGTTTTCGTTCAGACAGCAGAGCACGAACTACTTAATTTGAAACAGGGCTCCTCAGATCTTTAACATTATATTTCAACTTCTAATAGACTCGTCATAGAAGCAGAATGGCCTGAAGAGAAAAGAATTTCTCTATTCTATCGAGGTTTGCATGATGACTTAAAGGATACTTAAAGGATATGATTACACAAATCTTAGATCCACCCACTGATTGTGAGGATTTTATTGATCTAGTTGTAAAACTTAATCATAGAATTTCTGAGAGAAAGGGGGAAAGAGGCAAGTCAGATTTTAAAATGATGATCTTTAAGGAAAGGGGGACCTCGAAAACAGAACCTTCCACGGCTAGATTAGACCCAGTAGAACCTATGCAAATAGGGACTGTGAGAGGACCTCTTTCCAAAGATGAGAGGGAGAAACGTAGGAAATTGAACCAGTGCATGTACTGTGGGAAATCTGGACATTTCATAAAGGACTGCCCTACCCGACCAGTAAGACCTAAGATAAAAACTTCCAAGATAGCAGCCATGCAGCAGTCGGAAAACTCGGAAACTCGGTAGACAATGAGGTCAATCTATCGAGTGCACATACCAGTTTGGCCTCTCTAACTCCAACTGCCAATCATTGTCATCTCAGTATGCGAGTTCTTCTTCAATCATTGGGGAGATAAAAACCGATCTTGGTCTATAGATGCTTTAATAGGTTCTGGAGCTACAGGAAATTTTATCGATACTCAACTATTCAATAAATTAGGTCTACAAAAGGTTCTCCAGAAATTGTTAGAGCGGTAGACGGTAAAGAAATCACTTCTGAACCAATCCAACATCATTCTGAGAAATAGATCATGACTTTTGCACAGAAACATATTGAGGAAATAACTTTTGACATAATTGATGCTCCTCAATTTGGTTTGATTTTGGGCATTCCTTGGTTAGTGCCTTATAACCCATATATTGATTGGACTAACAGAAGTATAATATTTAAATCTGATTATTGTCATGCCAAGTGTTTCCAACAGTACCCAGGTTCAGAGTTGTTAATACAAAGTTACGATTTTCCAAAGAATTCTAAAAGCATTTTGGTTGTTGCTGGAGTTCCTGATGAATATCAAGATCTAGTAGAAGTGTTTGATAAAAAGAAAGCAAACACCTTGCCCCCTCATAGGGATTTTGTTTGTCAGATAGATTTAGTTCCTGGGGCAACTTTACCTTGTAGTCGCATTTATGCGCTAACTGAAAAGGAAAATGAGCATTTACGCAACTATCTTGACGAATATCTGGAAAACGATTTTATTAGACACTCCAAATCTCCGGTCTCTTCTCCTCTCTTTTTTATCCCAAAAAAGGGAGGAGAATTGCATACGTGCATTGACTATAGAGCTATTAACAATGTGACAGTTAAAAATCGATATCCATTACCTCTAATACCCACACTTCTGGATCAAATTAAGGATGCCACTATTTATACAAAACTGGATTTGCGAGGAGCATATCATTTGGTACGAGTCCGAGAGGGAGATGAATGGAAGACAGCATTCCGTACGAAATTTGGATTGTATGAATACCAGGCGATGCCTTTCGGACTCTGCAATGCTCCAGCTGCATTCCATTTCTTTATAAATGAAGTGTTAAGAGATTTCCTGGATATCTGTTGTATCGTCTATATTGATGATATGCTCATCTATTCAAAAGAGAAGTCCGAGCATGTAAAACAAGTACGAGCCATTCTTCAACAGCTTTTACAAAATTCTTTATTTGTAAAACTTGAAAAGAGTCTGTTTCATGTTACCACAGTAGACTTTCTGGGATACATTCTTAGTTCGGCAGACATAGAAATGGATCCAAAAAAGGTTCAAGCAATCATAGATTGGCCGAGTCCCACTTCAGTGAAACAAGTCCAAAGTTTTCTGGGATTTTCAAATTTTTATAGACGATTCATAAACAATTTCTCTCAAAAGGTAACTCCTATTACGAAATTGTTAAGAAAAAATGTGAAATTCGAATGGACTTCAGAGACAGAATTGGCCTTTCAGGATTTAAAAGACCAATTCATAACAGCTCCTATTTTAAAACATCCTGATCCTTCTCAGCCATTCATAGTGGAAGCTGATGCCTCTCAATTAGCAATAGGAGGCATTTTGTCACAAAGGAGTAAACATATCGGACAAATGCATCCAATTGCATACTTTTCCAAAAAGTTATCCCCCACTGAACAAAATTATGCCATAGCTGATAGAGAATCATTGGCCATAAAAGCTGTGTTCAAAGAATGGCGACACTACTTGCTAGGGGCTCGTTATCCTGTAACCATCTATACTGATCATAGAAATTTGCAGTCCCTTAGATCTGCTAAAGCTTTGTCTCCTCGTCAATTAAGTTGGACTCTGTTCTTTAATGATTATGATTTTGTCATCACTTATCGCCTTGGTAAAGAAAATAACAAAGCTGATGCATTATCCAGAATAGGTATAAGTGATGATTTGAATACCAAGAAAGAATCTGTTCATCCAATCATTCCGGCGGAGCGCTTTCAAATAGGACTAATTGATTCTGAAGTATTGTCAGATATAGAGAGAGTTCTAAGAGGTCAATCTAAGGAAGAATGGAATAAGGATTACCCCTTGTTACAATGGAAAGAAAATATTTTATGTATGAATGACCAGGTGTTTGTTCCCAATGAATCCTTACAGGAAAAGGTGTTACAAATTTATCATGATTCAACTTTGTCAATTCATCCAGGTGAAACAAAAATGTACCAGTTAATTAAAAGACAGTTTTGGTGGCCAACTATGCTCAAAGACATTCAAAAATATGTTGAAACTTGTGCAATCTGCAGTCAAAACAAAGCAATTCATCAATCCCCCCATGGTTTACTTTTGCCTCTACCAATACCGCCTCAACCATGGCACACTGTATCCCTTGATTTCATTGTAGAATTGCCTCGTACAAGGTCTGGTTTTACCATTATCCTAACTGTAGTAGATCATTTTTCTAGATACCCGCATTTTATTCCTCTGAAAAAACTTCCTTCGGCTGTTGAGTTAGCTCACATTTTTGTAACCCAAATTGTTAAACTACACGGAATACCTTCGGTAGTGCTCTCTGACAGGGGATCTAAGTTTGTGTCACGTTTTTGGCAAAACTTAGGAAAGTCTTTGAACATGGATGTGCGTTTATCATCTAGCTATCATCCACAAACTAACGGATTAACAGAACTCACAAATCAGACAATTGAACAATTTCTGCGATGTTTGCTGGCTACTTGTGATCAGGAATGGTCTGATATTTTATGGGCTACAGAATTCGCTTACAACAATTCTGATCATTCCTCGAATGGTATGTCTCCCTTTTTCTGTGTTCATGGTTTTCATCCAAAAGACTTCTTAGGAGTGGGTAAAAAGGTAACAGTCACTCCAGCAGTCACTGATTATGTAAATCAATTGGTTTCAATTCAACAAAAAGCTCAACAACATTTGCTTCATGCAAAAGAGACTCAAAAGAAATTTGCTGATAAACACCGCTCTAAACCACCACTTTATTCAATAGGTGACAGGGTTTGGTTGTCTACAAAAAATCTAAAATTAAAATGACATAAAGCCTTTCGTCCACGATTCATAGGTCCTTTCACTATTGAAAGAGTTCTAAATCCTGTTAGCATGAAATTGAGATTGCCAACTACTTATCGAATTCATCCTGTATTTCATGTCTCTCTACTTAAACCATTCAATCAAGAAACCAGATTGTTGAGTCGACCTCCAGAAGTAGAAGTAGACGGTATACCCGAATATGAAGTTAAGGCAGTACTTGATTCCAAAAGAATTAAAGGCAAATTATTCTACCTTGTAGATTGGAAAGGTTACGGCCCTGAAGATCGCTCTTGGGAACCTCTTGCTAATTTGAAAAATTCTCCCCAGTGCTTAAAAACCTTTCATAATAGATACCCAGAAAAAACAAAACCAGTTCCCGCGGTATTAAGGGGGATTCTACGGGGAGGGTACTGTCATGATTCACACCCATTGCCACTGACTTACATAGAGTCCTGAGACACTCCGCTTCTAAGAGTTAATTCAAAACTTTCTTATTTCTAGAAACCCACCCCTGTCCCGTGCATCCAGCACTCCAGTTGGCCATGTTTGCATCTAATGATAAAGAATGTGTTTTAATGCCAGTGCTTATTGTTTATTTAACTTGCTGTTTCAATTTCACATGTCAAAAGAAGGTGTGTATTAGTAGAAAATGACTGAGAGCTGACCTCTGGGCAATATGAGCAGCTTTAGGACAAAAGCGGCAAAACCGGCAATTAGACAAAAAGTGACACTTTTAAAACTTGCACGCATCGTAAGGAAAAGCTCTCACGCTGTGTGAAGTGTAACACAGCGTAAGGGCAAAGGCGACGCGTGCGTCTTCTGGAAACAGGTGTGTGGCAGGGTTATAAAAGCCACACCCAGGAGTCTAGAAGGTGCTTAGTCTTCCGTTTCCAGCCTCAAGAGAACATCGCGTCTGAAGTCTTCGTCTTCAGAAATCCTTGGACCGGAATCCAGGCCTGCATCTCCGGTGACTCATTTGGAAATCGCTTCAGTTCGGATTCTTGAATAACTGGAAAAGCTAAGTAACATTTATTTGTTTAAAGGAAAAGGAAAGGCGCCCAACGCTAGCAAAAGAATAGTTTGGACATTCTGACTTTAGAAGAAAAACTTGAACATGAGTAAATTTTGAGACATGTTTCCTGAGAAGAAAATCGGACATTGCTTAAAGCAACTTGATTTAAGGCCATGATGTTTCAGAATGTGTACTAGTTTAGTTATCATGTTTTAGAATTTGTACTTAAAATCTTTATTCAAAAGAAAAGGTGAGAAGTCGAGAGAACAACTGTTGGGGAAATGTTAAGTGAGTATATTTAAGACAGATTTGATTAAGATTATAAACAAACCTTAAGGAAAGTGCGAATTATTTCTTCTGTTGTTTTATGCAGAACTATTTAACATTCAGTCTAAAAAATCGAGGGCGGACAGCTCAACCTCCTTCAGACATCTCTTCACCCCAAGACGACTTCCAGGACGCGAAGCCAAGTTTAGTAGATCACAGGTAGGAGTTTATAACTTTACATAGAACCAAGTAAAAGAGAGGTCTAAGAAAGAAAGAAGAGGTTAAAAGAGAGGACAAAATCTAAGGATTTTCTTGTTCTTTCGCAGGTCGACTACAAGAACATAATAGCGTCAGATTCCGGCCACTCTCCCTGGCTTCTATCCATCACCCTAGTGTAAAGAAAAAGATCACAGGTTGTAAGGTAGGGTTCTGGGAGTTTGGTCCATAGCGTCTCTGCAAAACCTATCAAAGCACCTTACAGGTAAGGGATCGAGAGATCGCAGGTAAGAGTGCTTTGACCAATCTGACAGTCGGGCCCTAGCAGTTCTGGAAGGGCACTTCGCACCCTATGATATTGGAAACAGAGCAACATTGGTGCTGCTGCACCATCTTCCGCTGTCTGGTCCCAAGTCTTGACTGTGCCATCCAGGAATAAGTCACCAGCCAGTCTTATACCCAATGCGTTTAGTGCCTGCACCACTCCTCTCTCCCTAGCTGGTGGTAGCCAGAGAGCCCATTCCAGAGGCATATTCGGCGAGTATAACAGGGCACCACTCTGTGCCTGCAGAAGAGAGTGCCAGGCATGGTTAGTAGCCATGATAGAGTCTAATATGCCCATCCGTCGATCCACTGGTTTGAATATCGTGGCCCGGAGAGGTAGGGGGTTCGCGAAGACGAGTTCCATTCACACGTGGGGAATGTTCGCATCTCCGTGTATCAAAGTGTGCAGGTGGGCGGCTTGCGCTACCCTGTAATAGAGCTCTAAGTCCGGAGCTCCCAATCCGCCCATACTGTATGGTAGAGTAAGGACGGTCCATTTCACCCTAGGTTGCTTGCCTGCCCACGCCAGCTTAATCATGAGCTGCGTCATTGTTTGAAAGAAGGCTTTTGACAATACCATCAGAATGGTGCTGAATAGGAAAAGAAATATGGGCCGTATCACCATTTTCATGATGGCTATTCGCCCCATAAGGGATAGTGGCAGTCTGCTCCATGCCTCTACATCGTCTTCCAGCCTGCAGTAGGCAACCCCATAATTATCTTTGAGCAGAGTGTCCGAGTCCGGGTGCAGTTGTACTCTTAGATACCTAACCGGGTCCACAGTCCACTGCAGCAGGAATTCCATCTCAAATCTGCTGGTCGCTGGTGTTAAGGGGAAGGCCACTGACTTCGACCAGTTGACCCTTAGCCCTGAGAGCGCTCCGAAATGACCTACCTCTCTAAGCATAGGCGATAAGTTTGTTTCAGGGTCCCTTACATACAGCAGGGTGTCATCTGCATATGTCGAGACTAATATTTTATATGTTGGGAAACTCACGCCCTCATTGCTGTGGTATTCACGTAATGCGCAGGCAAGCGGCTCGGCCACTAGAGCATACAGTAAGGGGGATAACGGGCACCCCTGTCTAGTTCCTCAACAAATGGGGAAGGAGTCCGTGACCAAGTCGCCCAATCGGACCCTAGACGTCGGGTTATTGTATAGGGCTCCCTGCATTTGCAGAAATGGTTCTCCCAACCCCATGCGCTGCAGCACTTGTCTCATGAAGGGCCATTCAACCGAATCGAAAGCCTTCTCCATATCAAGGAAAACCGCAATAGCCTTCGCTTCCGGTTTAACATGCTGCATGGTTCCAAGAACCGTGCAAATATTATAGGTCAAATTTCTGCTGGGGATAAAACCCGCCTGCTCTGGAGCTACCAGCCTGGGCGCCAAGAGCGCTAGTTGGGTTGCGAGCACTTTAGCATAGATTTTTGCATCTACATTAAGGAGAGATAGGGGCCTATACAAGCTGCACTCATCGTGTGGTTTATCTGGCTTAAGTATTGTGACTATAATGGCCTTCCTCAAAGATCGCGGCATGCTACCCTCAACACAGATGTCGTCGAACAGTGTGGATAAGTGCGGGATCAGTTTGTCTTGGAATGCTTTGTAAAAACCTACTGTGAGACCATCGGCGCCCGGCACGCTTCCAGAGCGCATACTCGCCAAAGCTTCCGTGATTTCGTCTTTCTCTATCGGCAGCATCAGGAACTCCCGGTGCGTGTTGGTTAGCATGGGTAAGTCTATGTGTTCCAAGTAATCCATCATTTCCTCTGACACGTTGCCGCCTCTCGAGGAGTACAGATCTGTGTAATAGCTGCTAAACTCGTTTGCTATTTCAGTTTCGTCAGTCACCACTTGTCCGTCAGACCTTTTCAGCTCTGTGATATGGGACCTTTTCCTACTGCCCTTAATTAATCTAGCAAGCAACAAGCTAGGACGTTTAGAGCCGTAGCGTATTTCCCCATGTGTTGCACTTCCCTGTCCGCTTCCTCATTGTATTCAGTTATAAGGGACTTTATCTCGTCCGCTACTGTTGCGTCTGACATAAGCCGCTGCCGCTGCCCTAAAAATGCTAATTGTTCCTCTAACCTCGTCAGCCTCTGTCTAATTGATTTAAGTACACTAGAGTGTTTTGACAAGGCTATGCCCCTAATGTATACTTTAAAGGCTTCCCACACGGTCTGGAAGCTGTCAACTGACCCAATGTTAGTCTCAAAAAAGGCGTCAATCGCTTCCGCCAGCTCACCCCTGAACAGCGGATCAAGCAGTGAATATGGAGGGAAACGCCATGTGAATGGCGGGATCCGCTTCGTAGGTGTCGCTAGAGCGGGGAGTGGTCAGACAGCGTGCGGGTCAGGACTGCACAATCCTTTATACGTCCCATCAAAGAGGAGGACGCTAGCCTGTAGTCAATTCTGGTATGAATGTCATGGTATGCAGAGTGGTGTGAGTACCCTCCCTGCGCCGGGTGTCTGCATCTCCAGACATCCTCCAGGTCCATAGTTATGTGTTCCGCTAGTAATGTTTGTGCAGCAGCTAAAGGTCTGTGCGGTGGGCCGGCTGATCTATCCAGGGCCGGGTTAAGCACTATATTGAGGTCACCCCCCCATAATAGCTGTACAGTGGAATATGTGCGGGAAACTGTCGCTAGATCATGGTAGAATTCCGGGGAGTCATAGTTCGGGCCATATACATTCACGACTACTAGATCCATTTCCATTCCCTTTCAATGAGAGATCACAAATCTACCCTCCTGATCCGCCTTTAAAAGCAACAGCGTTAGTTTCGATCTTGGGTTGACCCACGTCAATACACCCCTGCAGTGTGTTGTGAACCCTGCCGCTGTGGAGTTACCCGCCAGTCCCCTACTGAGCAGCATCTTACTTGAGAGTGGAAGGTGGGTCTCCTGTAAGAGGGCCAAGTCAATCCTATGCCTTTGTAAGTAGCTTAAGACCCTGCGCAGTTTTCGGTGGTCATTCAGGCCCCGAACGTCCCATGTGAGTGCTCTGATCACAGATGGCTGATCACTGGTAGTCGACACTGTTTTGTTTGCCATGTCTCTTATGTGAGTGTATCTCGTGTGGTGAGAAATCTCGTGAGCCCTGGGTGGGCAGTGTGGGCACATAAAGAAAAAATCTGTCCCCTCTGTTCAAATTGCTCAGTGAACAACAAACCGCTCCTCCCCATCCCACAGCAGACCACCCCCAATTTGGCCTTGCCGATCTCTATCCCTCCCCACTCCCCATCTGTCTAACCCTCAATTTCTAAGAAACAACTCCAGAGAGTATAAAGGTAGCATTGCGCACGGGGGCCAAGGTCACCATGCCACCAGAAATCAGTGCTAGAATGCTCTACACTGTGGCCGCGTCGCTCGCTGCAAGTTGTGGTTCATAGCTGGCACCAGTCGCCCTGGAGGTGAAAGAACTCGCCTATCAAGACTATCACCACTGGATGCAGGATATTTATCAGCGTCTTTCCCCCGCACAGGAGGTATCATTAACCATCTACATTACAGTATCTATGGTACAATCCCCTGAAGGCAGTGTAGCGCCACTGGTGTCAAGACGTATCCAGAAGCCATTATTACCCTGAGTAGCAAAATTTGTCCAGGTTCACCACAACTAACACACTCGTTACCTGAGTGTATTTCCTCAAGTCTTATCTCAGTCTGGGCATCTGGCATTCAGAGGGCAGCTCCTGTCCTTTCGCAAATTCTGCGCCTTACCGCCTTATGTAGCCATCTGTTAGTGGACCTTCACTCCTGCTCATCCAGTCTACTGCTCTCTCCGACTTCTTCCCTCGGCTCCGAGGCTTCCTTGCGCCGATCTCTCGACCAGTTCTTAAGGGCTTGTTGTAGGGCTCCGGGGTCTGTAAACAGGTGTGATTGCCACCGTCTGTTGACTCTCAATTTCGCTGGGTACAGCATTGCATAGTCTAGGCCCAAGTCCCTTAGCTGGCGTTTGTACGGTGTAATGTGCTTACGTGCCTCCTGCACTCTAGTGGTGAAATTGGGATATATAGAAAGTTCCGATCCCTCGTATTGCAACTATTT
Source organism: Lissotriton vulgaris (assembly GCF_964263255.1). Taxonomy (NCBI): domain Eukaryota; kingdom Metazoa; phylum Chordata; class Amphibia; order Caudata; family Salamandridae; genus Lissotriton; species Lissotriton vulgaris. The sequence goes on from NW_028252886.1 coordinate 97,721, forward strand.
CTTTTCTCTGGCCAAGCGCAGAGCCATGTCCCTGTCCCTATAGTTGAGCAGTTTTGCAATGATCGGTCGCGGTGGGGCCCCCGGGCGAGGGCGCGGACTCAGGGAGGGGTAGGCGCCCTCCACCACGAACATCTGGGAAAAAGAGTCTTCCCCCAGTAGGGTGGTCAGCAATTTTTCTATAAAGCGCTCCATGTTGCCTGTCTGCGTTGTCTCCGGAAGGCCCGTGATCCTTAGATAGCTGCGGCGAGACCTCGCTTCTAAATCCTCCGTTTTGTCCTGTAGAGCCTGCATTAGCTTTTCGATTTTTTTGTGACCTGTGTCCAGTTCCGTTTGCGCCTCCTCCACCTCAGTCAATCTTCTCTCGGACATGTCCAACCTTTCCGCGTGCTTTTCTATCCGCTCCGCCATCCTGTCCATCCTATATGTGAGAGCGTCCATTTTTGAGCCCAGGGCTGCCAGGCTGCTCTGCAGGCTCTTTTCCATGGCCAGTAATATATTCTTTAGGTCTGAGTCTGTTGTCGCTTCTCCACTTTCCTGTGAGGCCTCCTTGTCCGAGTTGGCAGACTCTTGCGGCTTCGAGCGTCTCTGATCGAAGGAGATTTTCATCTGTGTTTTGTCCCCTCTTCCCATCTTGCAGATCGCCGGATCGGCACCCAGCACCCAGGCAGAGAAAAGCGTGCTGAGATCCGGTTAGGCCCCGGCCGCGTACAGCAACAGATGGTGCAGAGCGCCGTGAGCGCCGCTATTTAGTTCAGGCTCCAATGGTGTCTATAGGTTCCCACGCTGCAAGAGAGGCCAACTGTGCAGCAGGATTCGCAGTAACCAGCAAGTCCACTTCCGCCGGTCTCCCCTTGATGTAATTGTACAATGGCAGCTCCAAAATGCGGCCCGGGGCACTCCCTGCCAGGTCAGTGGCACCCCTGACCTGGCCTGAATCTTGCGGGTCTAGCCGGTTAGGTCGTCCCCCAAAGCTCTGGTGGGGGAGAGGCGACGTCAATAGCTCCACTCTCAGGGTGTCACCCGCCGTCCAAAAGGCGTTTCTGGGCCTCGCTATGGTGCGTGTGAACTGATCAGAGCCCAACAATGTGCTCCGTGGCCTTTAAAAGTGGGCACGCTAGCTGTCACTTAACACCCAGTTCCACGGGGTACAGCACTATCTCTTTGGCTGATACGCTGATAGCACAGCGTCTGGAACAGAGTCAGTGGGTCACACTTCCTCTTGCTGGGCCCCAATAGCGCCTCGATGTATGAGCTGTCTCTCGCACTGGGCATACATCGGACCTTGCAACTTTATTTACTGGCCATGAAGGCGCGTCCCCTCTGCTCACATCTCCGGTGCAGAGATCAGCACTGCCCTCTGCCGGTATCCACCGCCTTCCAAATCTTCGCGCCACTCACCCAGCGAACCAAGAGAGTTGAGGCCGGCTCCTCGGGCCCCAGTGTGGTGTAGAGACAGGGCGCTGTGCAGGGCAGCCTCTCAGTGTGCGCTCCGGTCTGCTCCCTGCAGCCCGGCAATAATCGAATGTTCCGATCCGCACGTCCCCAGTGGCAGCGTCACTCCTTGGCCGCACGTCGTGCGACGTAGCGCAGGTTGGCAGCACGCTCAAGTCCGGGGCTTTGCGGCCTGAATTTCCACCGCCTCGACGCACCTCAAAACTCCGGTACCCAGTATCACAGCATTGTCGGAGGAAGGTCACTGTGCGCCTCAGCTCTGCAACTGTGCAGGGGAGTCAGTTACGACACCCATTGATAAGGCTAGGGCAGGATTATGTAGGATTTTAGCAGACCACGCAGCGGAGCCCCGGGTTTATTCGGCCATCTTGGCTGCCGGCAAGCTCCGCCCCCATTTGTCCATTATTGTTATTAGAGCTAACTATAACTCATGCCCCCGCAATGCACTGCTGATGACGTCACATATTACATCACTCATAACATGATCAGTGACATCACTGATGACACATCTCAAATTACATCACTGCTGACATCACTGATGACATCATCCAGTGAATGTGTGCTTCTTTAAAGGTTAAATATGTTATATATATTTATATTCACAGAAAAAACCATAGGTTATAGACCATATATAGTTAGGAATTAGCATTTACAAAACCTTGAAAATTCACTGAAAAAAACATAGGTTATAGACCATATATAGTTAGGAATTCGCATTTACAAAACCTCATTTTACTCACACAAAACCATTGAAATTCCATATATAGTTAGTTGCACTAACTATATATCGCGCACCCGCAATCCACTGCTGATGATGTCACATATTACATCATTCATGACATGGTCAGTGACATCACTGATGACATCACTGATGACATCTCAAATGACATCACTGATGACATCACTGATGACAACATCCAGTGACTGTATGTTTCTGAAAAGTTAAAATATGTCTTACATATTGAAGAATGAGTGGATGTATAAGTGTCTGGATGAAGGATTTAGTAGGTGCATGACTGACTGTATGAGTGAGTGATTAAATGTGTCTCACTGAGTGCATGGGTTAGTGACTAAACTGTCTTAATTTGTGCATCATTATGTATGTTGTTCTGTAAACTGTTGCATGTGTTGATAAGTAGCTATATGAGTAACTATATGGGTTATTGATTGGTTGCCCAAGTATTTGTATGGGAGACTGAGTGTGTGTGTGGGTGGCTGGGAGGTGTATGACTCTGTGCATAGATGTGTGAGCAGTTGATTCACTAGATGTATGGTTTCAAAAGTGCATGTGGAAACAGCTGTATGGGCGGTTGACTGTGTGCATGAGTGTATTGGTGAGTGAATGGATATCTCAGTGCTACATGTCAAAGTAAGTACATATGTAAAACACAGTACACGTGAGAGTTGACATATATAAATAACTGTGCATAAGAGCCAGTGAATGTGTGAGTGGCTGTATGGATCATTGTGAACTTGTATCAGGGATTGTATAAGAGAGTAAATATGTGTTAGTATATGTTTGAATAAGTAAAGTTTGTATAACTATATAGTTGAGGAAATGGAGGTGTGATTGATTCTTTGCATGACTGACTAGGTGTGTGAGTAACTCCATGGATGAGTGACAGTCTGTGAGTGTCTGTTTACACTGATTGTATCTAAGGTTATATTAGAGTCTGAAGAGGTTCATCGTATTATCACATGAATTATATCATCAGTGATGTGATCAGTAATGTCAAATGAGATGTCATCAGTGATGTCATCAGTGATGTCATTTGAGATGTCATCAGTGATGTCATTTGAGATGTCATCAGTGATGTCATTAGTGATGTCACTGACCATGTCATGAATGATGTAATATGTGACATCATCAGCAGTGGATTGCGGGTGCGCGATATATAGTTAGTGCAACTAACTATATATGGAATTTCAATGGTTTTGTGTGAGTAAAATAAGGTTTTGTAAATGCGAATTCCTAACTATATATGGTCTATAACCTATGTTTTTTTCAGTGAATTTTCAAGGTTTTGTAAATGCTAATTCCTAACTATATATGGTCTATAACCTATGGTTTTTTCTGTGAATTTTCAAGGTTTTGTAAATGCTAATTCCTAACTATATATGGTCTATAGCCTATGGTTTTTTCAGTGAATATATATATATACATACATATATAAACATATATCATCTGTATATCTATATAAATACAAACATAAATGCATGCATACATATACTTATATGCATACAGATGCATGTTATTTACATGAAAGTTGAAAAAACACTAATAAAAGCAAAGCTAAAAAGCCACCTCATTACAAACAGAATGGCTTTAACTTAAACGAGGGCGAGATCTATTGCATTTTCAATACTCGTTTACTTTGGTTCCATCAAGAAGGCATTCAGATGTGTCACACATTTGCCATAAATTCTGAATGTTAGCACTCTAGTTGCACATTAGATCACTGTAGTAAAGCTACTGCTCACCAGGGACGTCTGCTGCTGGTATTCAAAGTGCATGTTTCAGTCTGCATGTCAGAATTTTTTTAATGAAATAGAAGAGGATTTGAGAAGTCACTCAAAATGATCCCTAATTTTTCTTTCTGAAGCACTAATCATACTTTCTATGGCAAAATTAACCCCCTCATGTTGTTCCTTTTTAAATTGAGTGTTTTCAGACTTACCACTTCATTCCAATCAAGATGGCTTCTGGTGTGCCATACTTTTGTCATAAGTAAGACTGTTAGCGCTCTAGTTGTTCTTTAGAACACTCTGGGACATTCTGTCATTGGGCTATACTTGGGGTACATCTGGGTGATATTTGGGCTACATTTAGGCTCTTTTGTCTCTGGTGCCCATCTTGGGAGACTGTATGTCAGAATTTTTTAATGAAATTGAAGAGGGTTTGAGAAGTCACTCAAAATGTGCCCTAATTTTTCTTTCTGCAGCACTAATCATAATTCATATGGCAAAATATACCCCCTCATTTTGTTCCTTTTTAAATTAAATGTTTTAATAGTTACCACTTTATTCCAATCAAGATGGCTTCAGGTGTGCCATACCTTTGTAATAAGTAGGACTGTTAGCGCTCTAGTTGTTCTTTAGAACACTCTGGGACATTCTGTCATTGGGCTATACTTGGGCTACATCTGGGTGATATTTGGGCTACATTTGGGCTCTTTTGTCACTGGTGGCCATTTTGGGAGACTGCATGTCAGAATTTTTTAATGAAATAGAAGAGGATTTGAAAAGTCACTCAAAATGTGCCCTAATTTTTCTTTCTGCAGCACTAATAATACCTTCTATTGCATAATATACCCCCTCATTTTGTTCCTTTTTAAATTAAATGTTTTAAGAGTTACCACTTTATTCCCATCACGATGGCTCCAGGTGTGCTATACCTTTGTAATAAGTAGGACTGTTAGCGCTCTAGTTGTTCTTTAGAACCCTCTGGGACATTCTGTCATTGGGCTATACTTGGGCTACATCTGGGTGATATTTGGGCTACATTTGGGCTCTTTTGTCTCTGGTGGCCATTTTGGGAGACTGCATGTCAGAATGTTTTAATGAAATTGAAAAGGATTTGAGAAGTCACTCAAAATGTGCCCTAATTTTTCATTCTGCAGCACTAATCATACTTTCTATGGCAAAATATACCCCCTCATGTTGTTTCTTTTTAAATTAAATGTTTTAAGAGTTACCACTTTATTCCAATCAAGATGGCTTCAGGTGTGCCATACCTTTGTAATAAGTAGGACTGTTAGCGCTCTAGTTGTTCTTTAGAACACTCTGGGACATTCTGTCATTGGGCTATACTTGGGCTACATCTGGGTGATATTTGGGCTACATTTGGGCTCTTTTGTCTCTGGTGGCCATTTTGGGAGACTGCATGTCAGAATGTTTTAATTAAATAGAAAAGGATTTGAGAAGTCACTCAAAATGTGCCCTAATTTTTCATTCTGCAGCACTAATCATACTTTCTATGGCAAAATATACCCCCTCATGTTGTTTCTTTTTAAATTAAATGTTTTAAGAGTTACCACTTTATTCCAATCAAGATGGCTTCAGGTGTGCCATACCTTTGTAATAAGTAGGACTGTTAGCGCTCTAGTTGTTCTTTAGAACACTTTAGGAGGCTGCAGTAGAACACAAAGGAATCAACTGACAGTCTCTGTCCTTGTTGGATGTATATGTTTTACTGAGAATGTCAGACTTCATTTTCACATGACTGAGAAAGATAATGTGAATTTACAGAAAATATGCTTTCAGTTTAGCTTATAGATCCCCTTCCAAACCACTGTGGGAAAATCATGAGATATTAGTTTTCTTTCAAACAATATTCATGATATCAAAGCAGAAGGTTTTTTCACATGGTAAAATCACCTTAGAACCCACCACAATTCCTAAAACGAGTATGGTACCATCAACAAATGGTTTATAATGTAACTAAAGTCCTAAAACCCTCTATTAACTACAATGCTTTTTAATGAGGTGCTATCATGTATATTGGTCCCAAGATGGCTGCCAACACTTCTTGGATGAAGTGCTGACAGCCAATCAGATCAGATGTGTGGTTAGGCTCCGCCCAGATATATATCTTTTTTTTAACCTAAATTACTCAAAATCCACTGGAGCACATATATCGAGACCTAGCAAAGGCACATCGGGCTAACAGTCCCTACAATTTTGCCAAGTTTCGTGCAAATCCATTCAGCCGTTCGAGCTAAAAGTGAGGCCAACCGCCCTATGGAAATTAACATGGGAAAAACGCGTTTTGGGACCCCCCTTTTTTCTCAGCCCCCCCTTGATGAAACCCCCCCAAATTGTCAGGGGCTGCTCAGAAACAAAATGTTCCATTTTCCTGAAAATTTCAGCCAATTCCGTCCACAAACGCCAAAGTTATTAGACATAGAATTTTCAAAAATCCCATAGAGAAAAAATCCTAACTATATATACCTACTGGCGACCGCCAGTAGGTAATATATATATATATATATATTACCTACTGGCGGTCGCCAGTAGGTAGTTATAGTTAGGATTTTTTTCAATGTTAAATCTCAAAATTCTATTTGGAATAACTTTGGCACCGGTTGACGAATCTGCCTGAAAATTTCCTGAAAATGGCCTCGTCGAGCTCCGGTCCTTCCTTGAAAGTTTGGGGGGGATACGTCAAGCGGGGGCCGAGATAAAAGGGGGGTCCCAAAACGCGTTTTCCCCATGTTAATTTCCATAGGGCGGTCGATTTCACTTTTAACCCGAACGGCTGAATGGATTTCCACAAAATTTGGCAAAATTGTAGGGATTGGTAGCCTGATGTGCCTTTGCTATGTCTCAAGATATGTGCTGCAGTGGATTTTGAGTAATTTAGGTTACAAAAAATATATATATCTATAGCAGCGCAGCGGTGCGCGCACCAGGGAGCGCTCCGGGCGCGTGACGCGAGGTGCGCATGGAAAGCTGATTGGCTCTCGGGTGTCTGCAAACATTCGAAACAGTCCAGAGCGGCCGCCATCTTGTGTCTCGGTAAAATCGAGACATAAGAGGTGGCTAAAACAAAGGGGGAACTGACCATAAGGCGTCAGGGATAGACCCCTTTGACCCCCTAGGTTTGATGTGGGGGCTATAAAAGGGCCCCGCGGGGCATTTAAAATATATTTTTTTTTTCGTTTTGCGCGGGGGAAGCGCCCGGTGCGCGCACCAGGTAGCGCACCGGGGAGCGTAAAATGAGGGAAAAAGATGACAGAGTTTTTAAAAAAATGAAGTTTTTATTTAGAAATTGGAGGTAGTTCTAAAAAGAACTTTTTTTTTTCTTCTTTTTGTTGTTTTATATTTTTTTGTGTTTTTTGAACTTTTTGAACTTTTTTTGGCTTTTCAAAACAGTTTTATATTTTTTTTGTATTTTTTTAGGGGGAGAAACAAAAAAAGGGAATTGAAACTGGCTCAACTGGAGCAAAAAAACAAAAAACCCAAAAAATTACTTCTTTTTGGGGCACTTGTGATTATCACCTGCAAGGACGATGAGCTTAACGCTTTTTTCGCCATAGGCGATAAGCTTGCCACATGCAGAACAAGTGATTTTAAAATCAGCAAATCTCGGCTGAATGCAAGGCATCACCTCGGATGTTTCTGGTTCTGATGAGGTGGGTTGGTTTCTTTGGGAGGGGGTCCTTGATGACTGGGGGAGGTTACTGGCCAGTTCCCTGAACTCTGCTCGAGAGTAGTTGTTTGGGTGCTTTCTGGTCATGTGCCGAATCATGGTATAGTTACCAAAAGAATATTTTTTGTTTGGGTTGCCCCGTGAAAGTTCATCATTGCAGATGAGGCAAGTCACCTTGGGCGCATTCACCTTTTTTTGCCCCTCTGGGATTGAAAAAAACTGCCATACAATGTGTGGTTTGGGTTTGTAAGGTGTATTTTCTTCTGGCAGCCATCTTCTTCTCCCCTCCTCCTCTTCCTCTTCCTCCTCCTCCTGTTCTTGACCACCAATATAATTTGGAGCTGGTCCTCTTGGTGGTTGTGGTGGTGGTGGTGGGGCAGATGCACCAGCTGATGCTACTACTGAAGCCATTATTTGGAGCAAAAAAGTAGAGAGAGCAACAAACAGGTCTTCCTCAGTCAAAGGACAAAGTCAGAATAAGGAAAAAAGGTGGGGTCTTTCATCATTTAGAAAAAAAAACTGTCCTGAACCAATGAGAAGTGTTATTTTCAGGTCACAAGACCAGGGGCTTCATCATTATGAAACTAAAACTGTTATGAACCAATGAAAAGTGTTATTTTCTGCTCACATGACCCGACGCGCTTACGCTACGCGCACGGGGGCGCGCAGCGTAAGCGCGTCGGAAGTTTACGTTGTGCGATCGTATTCGCTCGAGTACTTCCGGGTGCGCTTACGCCGTGCGTATCACGCGGTCGCGGCTACGCGATACGTCACGATCATGTTTTCGTTTGCGATATTGGCGCTCACGAGACGCTCCCCGGAGCGCGCCCGGGGGCGCTTTTCAGTAATACGCTTTTCGGGGCGCACTCCGGGGCGCGCTCTGGGAGCGCTCCCCCCAAAAATAAAAAAATAAAAAATGGGATAATTGTAGGGACAGGTAGCCCTATTCTGAAGTGGTTTGTAAAAAAATTAACTTTATAAAAATATGTATTGTGCTACATTGGGCTTAATATATGTTAGAGCCAAAATGTAGCCCAAATGTAGCCCAAAGTAGCCCAATGTAGCCCAAAGATGGCCACCAGAGACCAAAAATTGTAAATGTAGCCCAAATTTCAACTAGATGTAGCCCAACTGTAGCCCAATGACAGAATGTACCAGAGTGTTAAAAAGAACAACTAGAGTGCTAACAGTCTTATTTATAAAGTGAAACTTATAGTTAGGAATTAGCATTAACAAAACCTATGAAATTCACTGAAAAAACCATAGGTTTCACACCAGTTATAGTTAGGAATTAGCATTTAAAAAACCTATGAAATTCACTGAAAAAACCATAGGTTTCACACCAGTTATAGTTAGGAATTAGCATTTAAAAAACCTATTAAATTCACTGAAAAAACCATAGGTTTCACACCAGTTATAGTTAGCTGGAAATTTTACTGATATAAAACCATTGAAATTCCCACGTTATAGTTAGTCGGACTCACTATAACTTGCGCGTGCAATGCACTGCTGATGACATCACATATTACATCACTCATGACATGGTGAGTGACATCACTCATGACATCACTGATGACACCATCCAGTGAATATGTGTCTTTCTGAAAAATAAATATTAGTGAGTTATGTTTAAATATTTAAATACATATATTAGTGTTTCACTTTGTGTATAAGTGGCTACATGTGTTGATAAGTAGCTACATGCGTATGTATATGGGTTATTTGATATTTTTATTAGTATCAGTTTGAGTGTCTATATGGTTTGGTGGGGGTATTACTTAGCACATAGATGCATGAGTGACTGACTCTTTGTTTGTATGTGTTTTGAAGACAGCATATGTACAGGACTGTATGGGTGGATGAGTGTCTATATGTGTTTGTTAGTGAGTGAATGACTGTCTCACTAGTGTCTTTATCAGTAACTACATATGTTTTAATCTAGTATATATGAATATTGATGTATATAAGTGAGTATATGTGAGAGTAAGAGATTGTAAGATTTCCTGTTTAAATAAGTATGTGTTTCTATAAGTGATTGTTTAAGAGAATAAATATGTGTAATTTTCAATAGAAGTAAGGTGGAAGTGTGTGTATAACTCTATATTCAAATAAATGTTGTTCAATAGTTTATTTGCACGTGTGAATATGTGTGTGAATAACTTTTGGATGAATGTCGGTGTGTAACAGGATGTATAGGTGTATCTCTTCATATGATGAGTGAGTATATGTATGAGTGACTATATAGAACTGTTGGTGAATGAGTGGATGTGTATATAGATAGTGGAAGTACAGAATTGCTTGTTGTAACTGATATAGGTATGTCCATTTTTTAAAAATTTCAGTTTCTATTTTTGAATATGTGTCTCAAGGGTTACTTTACACTGAGAGGAGGTCTGTCACTCTGTCACAAGGATGGTGTCATCAGTGATGTCATGAGTGATGTCACTCACCATGTCATGAGTGATGTAATATGTGACGTCATCAGCAGTGCATTGTACGCGCAAGTTATAGTGAGTCCGACTAACTATAACGTGGGAATTTCAATGGTTTTATATCAGTAAAATTTCCAGCTAACTATAACTGGTGTGAAACCTATGGTTTTTTCAGTGAATTTAATAGGTTTTTTAAATGCTAATTCCTAACTATAACCGGTGTGAAACCTATGGTTTTTTCAGTGAATTTCATAGGTTTTTTAAATGCTAATTCCTAACTATAACTGGTGTGAAACCTATGGTTTTTTCAGTGAATTTCATAGGTTTTTTAAATGCTAATTCCTAACTATAACTGGTGTGAAACCTTTGGTTTTTTCAGTGAATTTCATAGGTTTTTTTAATACTAATTCCTAACTTTTTATACAGACTCATACCTATGTGTTTTTTAGTGAATTGCTAAAGTATGTTTTTCTAAAAATGAACACTATAATGTATATTGAGATAATATTTTTAATTTAAAATAGTTTTTTTTTATATTTCACCCTGGTGCGCTTTCGGTACGCGCACCGGTGCGCGTACCGTCAGCGCACTAACAAAAAAAAATAAAAAAAAATAATGAAGGAGTAACCATAAGGAATGGTAACAGAAAGAGTGGTGTTAAGAGAAAGAGAGCTAAAGGGAGGAACACAGAGAGACTGAGTAATAGATAGTAAGACAGAGAAAAAATGTAAGAGGAAGTAACTGAGAAAAAGAAAAATGAATAAGGGAGCAAAAGAAAGAAGAAATAGGAAGAAGACTAAAGCAGAGGTTAAGGGAGAATGTAAATGGATGTTGAAAGTAAAAAGAAGGACAGTTAAGTATGGGAATGACAGGTAGTGACGGAATCAGAGGAAAAGAATAGCAGTGATGGAGGCAAAGTAAATAGCAGTGAATATAAGTAAAGAGGGGTGAAAGAGGGTACATGTAAGTGAATAAGGGTAACACATGGGGAGTAATAGAGAGAAAGAAGAGAGAGAGTAAAAGAAGGACTGTCACAAAGGGACTAAGTGAACCAGTAAAAAAGGTAAGTGAAGGAGTGTGCATAGGCAGAAGTACTGAAAGAAATTGAATGTGGTAGGAAGTAAACATGGAAGAAAAGAATAAGTGAGGGAAGCAAAGTAAGGAAATAGGTGTGCGGTAGGGTGACAGAAAAATAGTGAAAATAAAACAAAAGGTGATAACAAAAAACATTTTACAAACACACTTACCATATAATCTATGCAAATTTGTATCTGTGAAAGATAAAGGAAAAAACATGTTATAATTACATAAAAATGTATAATAAAATAGAAGAAACAGTTCATGAGGTTTAAAAATCTACAAAAGTTTACTAAGAAATGAAGCAATAGTGAAGGATACAAAAACAGAAAGAAAGTAATGTAGAAAGAAAAAAAAAAGGAAAAAGAAATAGTTAGAGAACAAATTCCTAAAGGTAAATAAGATACTAAAAGAATGTAAAATATCAAAACAAAATGAGTAAAGATAAGAAAGTAAAAGAAAAATGAGTGAAAAGGAGAGAAGTCAGATTGATAAACTATAAATAAAATACAGGAATAGAAGATGATTGAGAGTGAGTGAAGTGAAGTCACAGAGTGAAGGGATGAAAGAAATGAAGTTATTATAGAACGATGGATAAAACAGGAGTGAGAGAGTAAGTACAAAGAAAGACAAAATGAAGAACTAACTGAACTACAGTACAATGAGTGTGAAAGAAAAAAAAATGGAGAAAGAGAAAGAGGGTTAGGAAACTAAAGCAGTGGTACTAAGAGAATATGAAAAAGATACAAAGTGGTGGAAGGAACAGAGGAAATGCAGATAGTTCCTATTAGATTAAGAAGTTGTGAATGAAGTGCAGTAAAGAAACAGCAATGAAAAAAGAGTGTAAATTAGTAAAGAGAGGTAAATAAGGGTGAAAAAGAAAATGAGTGTATAACAATGTGAACACAATATAAATTACACAATGCAAACTACACAATAACTTCTACAATATGTTACATTATTTATTTTTGCTGTTCTCAGAATATATTGAATTCCACTTAAATTAGTGAGTTCAAAGTCTTCATCATATAACAGCGGGAAAAAAAAAACACAATCTAAAAGATTGTGTTTAAAAAAACCCATTCAAACATACATCTCATATATGTACACTAATCTTTGATTCACTTACTTTTCCATGAGGCCAAATAGAAGATAGTGAAGGTCCTTTTCGTGGAAAAAAGTCTGCTGTGCCTTATAAGTTCCATTTCATCAACTTCCTATGAAAAAAGATCTAAAAACATCATACCATACACAATCCTCACGGCCAATTTGTGTCTGATATATCAGTATTTTTTACTTTGAGATCCACTTAAAGTATCTACATGAGATAAATAATTTAAAATATTAGATTAACTAACTAACTAACTAACTTTTATTAACTATTCCCGTCTTCAAAGGCCAATTCCCTTTACTAAAACTTTGGTTTTAAAATCACTAGATAAGAATTTGTAGAGTCATAAGGCAAACGTTGTTTATAAGTTAAATGAGAATCATTGCAGTAACTCCATCCATTTTCAGATTTTAAGTAGCATGTATAATGTCCTGAGGTGGTCGAAGATCCATCATGATAAATAATAGCTTCAGTTGTAAAGGTCCTTCCAGAAATTGATAACTGAGAAGCCACAAAATTTTTGATAGAAGTTGTCAATTTAGTTCCATCAGGTCTACATCGTTGGAAAACTAAAATGATATACTGCCCATACCTTTGTATAAATAATGTGGACAGCATTGTACAGTTACATTGGGTACACACCATATTATGATCTGCTGCTTTAACTAGATTTTTAAAAGACACTGATTTACAGTCTGGTAAAGTCAAATATATAAATCTTTCAGTGTCTATTCTAGTAGTACTTGATAAACTACAATTGTGGCAGTCATGCTGCCATTGATAAGAAAGACTGAAAAGATTATCTACATCTACACCTTCATCTTCCAAAACACCAAACATATACATTAAAAATTCCTGACAATCCTGCTGAATGTTCTGTGAAAATTTATCTTGACCAGAACACAAATCTAAAATATTTCGAATTTCTGTTACACTTTCTATTTGTGCTGTACCACTGCTACATTTCTGAAACACAGAATTCAATAAACCACACAATCTTTGATCCCGATTTTCAACAATCTGTTCTTGTAAACTTTTAAGAAAAAAAACAACATTAACCACTACATTAGCATAGCAGTTGACACCAGAACTATTTTCAAACTGAAATCCAACAACATTTTCTCCACAATTCTTTTTCTTCCTGTTTTCAATTACAGTTTTCTCTACTTTTTGTCTTTTTGCAACTACCTCACTACAATTATCCTCATTTCTTCTTTTTCGGCCTACCACACGTTTTTCAAACAGAGGATATTGAGGCAAATGTGGAGCATACTCTCTTCTTAACCTATTGTATTCTTTAACACAATCTAGATCTGCAGAAATCTTTGTCTCATCACACGCAATCAAGTACAATCCTGATAAAGTTCTGACTCGAGATAATGCCACATATGCCATACCCTCTTTAAACACAGATCTTCCAATGTTCACCAAAGCACTATCTACACTTAAACCTTGAGATTTATGAATTGTCACCGCATACGCCAAACAAACAGGAAACTGTTTTCGGCGAACATATAAGTCTTTTACAAGTAAAAATCTAGCAGAACAACGACTTATTTGTTGTACTTGTTCAATGCCATCAAATTTTATTTTTAAAAATTCAATTCCATCTCTATTTCTGTAATTCACAAAATCAACAACATAACCCATTGCTCCATTTACCAGACCGCTTTCAACATTTAAATTCCTTCTCAAAATGATACGACAATTTAAACACACATTCAGAGTCTTTTCAAAACCAGCTGTTTTTGAAATACTTTTCTCCAATGAATCCAATTTAGTTTTCAAATTTTCTGACAAAACAATTGTTGCACCCATATGCTCTATTTTATCTATTGCTTCCAGTTTCACAATCTCTTCATTTTCTAAATCTAACATTTTTTGGTTGAAGATGGAACATTCTTGCAGAGTTGGCATCAAACATATCCCAGATTTCTTCTCAGTCATTTTTTTAAAAATATTCTCTGTAAGAATGTTTTCATTTGGATACAAATTTGAAATTAATCGACTATGCAAAGCTTTTTTCCCTTTCTCAGTCACTTTTCCAATTCTTACATCTTGTAGAATATTGTTATAATCTTCATCCTTGGCCTGTCGCATATTTTGAAGCAGTTCAGCATATTTAAAATTTAGCCATATATTAACATTTCCAATGCTTCCAAGGGACTTCCTGGTATCTTCATGCGTGAGCATTTTAAACACTGGTTGTCCTTTTACTGGAGTCAACTGCAATAGATCTCCAAAAACAATAATGTGTTTTCCTCCAAATAACACATCATAGTCTGTTTTAAGAATTTCTTGCATTCTCAAATGCACAAAAGCAAGCATTAGATTTGAGACCATGCTTACTTCATCTATGATAAGAAGTTTCATTTTCTTCAAGACTCTTGAAACTTCAGAACACGCATCTCCAGATAGCTTGTTGTAATGCAATTTATTATCATGTTCAACTGGCAGCATCAATAAACGATGTAGAGTAATCCCTTTAATGTTATGTGCTGCCAGACCAGTTGGAGCAGTTACAACACAAGACAGTGGTGAATCAGTCCTTTTCTGCAGATAACTTGCAACGGCTTTAATTAGAAAACTTTTTCCTGTCCCCGCTTCTCCACTTACGTACAATCGGACAGGGTCAAATAATATACATGAGCACTCTTTTTTCTCATGTCTGAATCCATGTTCAATCTGCTCTGTGACTTCATCATATATCTTTTTCTGCTCAATGTTTAGTTGCTTTACCAAATCTTCTAAGTTAACTCCATCCTCTTGAGCTTGTTCCATAGCTCTTTCCACCTCATCCATTGCAGTGGCAGCTTCATTTTGGATAATTGGTCCTCCTAGTGGATCCTGGCTCAATGAAGTAGAACTCTGACTATCTTGAGAACTGTTTCTAGCTATCTCTTCAGCAATTGTAGTTTCTTGCTCCATTTCTTCATTCAACATTTGCAGATAATTTAGAAAAATAGGACATTCTATGGTATCCTTAGTTGCATTAAAAGAGTCTTCATAACAGAGAAAATCTCCAAGTAGTTCCTCTTCTGTACGCCATGGCTTAAAGAGTTGCAAAAGAGCTAAATAGTAAAATTCTCTTTTGTCTGGAACTTCACAACTCAATTTTCGATGATTAATCAAATGGCCTTTTTTCTGCTTCACTAGACATCCTTCATAGCCAATGAGTGCATATTTTCCATTATTGATATCTTCTGTGATGTTCCTCTTATAACTGTAGTTTTGAAGAACTTCATACAAACATGTGTTCTCAAGGTGAGTACTTCTATTTGGATAGTATGTATCCAACATATTTGTCTTCAAAATATCTGTACTGTTCGGTTCTTTTTCCGCCAAATATTCAATTTCTTGTACAGATTTCAAAACTCGATTTCGTGTTGCAGCAAGACCAAGACTCACCCAAATGATTGTTCTTGATTTGGCATAGAGACTTGCTGATGATAACCGATCAGAACATTCATATGCTCCAATTTCTCGATGCGACAACATCTTCAGACTGAAACTGTATAATTTCTTGCTTAGACTCTTTTCATGTGAAATGTCCTCCCACATTTCCTTCAATTCTGTCTTTTCTTTTTTCGTGATGTAAGATGTCACATATCGAGCCACAGCAATAGAGTTGTCAGCAACGAACTGAATATCCATGTTAGCATTCCACATGGACAAAATCACTGGGTTGTAATCATTGATGTACTTAGATTCTTCATTTCTTTTCAAATTATATGTATTTTTGGGAGATTTCCTCGTCACAGTATGTCGTAGAGATGACATCAAATTATTTACTCTTCCCTTAGAAATCACTGGTCGAGGAAATGCAAAACGACATTTCGTGTAGTACTTTTCCTTGTTTTTAAATTTTCGACGACAGTACTTTCCACAACGATGAGATTGAAAACGTAAAACTTGTTGCCTTAAATTGTTTTCTTCAGTAGATTTTGGAACAGCACATGTTGAATACTCTTCAATGAAACTCATCACTGTTTCATCTGAATCTGATCCAAATTTGGGTGCATCTTTAATCCACAACAACATATGTATATGAGGAGCACCTCTCGCTTGATATTCCTTCCTCCAAAAGAAATCCAAAACCTCTCCAAGGGGAGGATTTTTTTTGTTGGTAATAAAAGACATCATAGCTTCAAATCTATGATTAAAATATCTGCAAACATTCACTGGATCTAAAGAACACAGTTCTCCTGGTGTTTTCAATTCTATATTTGGTATGTTTTCATTTGCCTCTCGTAGAAATTGAAGTAAATCGTCCCATGCATACTCAGCACAGCTAAGAGTGAGGAACCATGTAGGAGTTCCTAAGTTTCTTAGCATACATTTCAATTCTCCATGACGACGAAACCAATACTCGTTGGTTCCACGTTGACATGCCATGAGATTGATTAGCTGAGATTCCAAAATACTGTCTTGCAGATTAACTTTCTCCATAAAGTCCCTTGCACAAACATTCTGCAAATGAGGTCCACTTTTTAATATATGATTAACTGCATAAGAAAGCCCAGACAAATCACTTTCAAACAGTAGATGAAATAAATATGGAATGCATTGACGAAACCTTGGATCTTCTGCATATAATCTTAGAGTCCGGTATTCAGCTGCAGGAATTTGAACTGATCGATCATCATATCGTCCACCACAACCTGTTGGAAATAATTGTGGAAAACAACGAGCTTCCAAACTTTCTTCCCATACACTAATTGGACTTCCTTTTGCTGCTTTCATTTGAAACAAGTCAATTGCATTTCCCATTACTTCTTTGGAATGCAAAGGATGAACAGTATAATGTTCATATATTTCTTCAGTTCTAGACACATCAACTTTTTCAATTTGACCACTGAAGAATCACTATCTTCTTCTATAGCTGTTTCCTCTGCTCCAACACTTACATCTTTGTAGTACTCATTGTTTTTGACCAAATACAACGTTGCCTTCTTGACTTTTTTAACATCCACTAAATCTTGCCAAATTTTCTTACTCTTTGTTGGAACCCCATTAACTAGAATAACTAAAGGATCTTCTTCTACTCTTTCTACACCAATTGTATTAATATTTTTCTTTACATCTAGAGGCAAATAAACAACTCTTCCCTTTAATCCTCTCAGTAAATCTGATGGAGGCAATTTCCCTGTCTTAGGCTCCATGCGTACAATAGCCTGAAAAGGATGGACACATTGAATCAAAATAGATTCATAAGTATTTAGATCCATCAATTCAGAAGGAATATCTATCAACTGAAGATTATTATAAACTGCTCTAGCAGGCATTCTATTTTCATTTAATTTTTTCAAACAATAATTACAAATACGCTGATCCAAACTTAAATCAAAAGAATTCTCCACCAACAAATAACTTACAAAATCCTCCCATTCACTATTATTTTCCAATTCACTTTTTGCATATAAATCAACTAACCTAGTCTGAATTTTATAATGAGTCCGTCGACAACACACACAAGTTAAATTAGGCCTCTCACTTGATTTCACCTTAAACTTGATAATTTCCTGATCAAACTTTTCAATACTTGAAATTTGTCCATTATCTTCTGCATTACCATCCATTACTATATCTATTTCTACACTGTCCTCTTTGTTCCCAAAATAACAAAACTCAATTTCTTCACAAATAGTCTTCACATCCACTTCAGATCCATGCAAAAGAGCACTATTTAACTGTTTAAGCTTAAGTGCAGGACTTTTTGCATAATACAACTTTCTCACTAATTTCCTTACGTTATTATGATGCACTGCTAACATCCTAAAATGATGAAAAACACTCCGACAAACTTTTCTAGAAAGACAAGCTATTGAATGCCCTTGCAAACCTGTGCTTTCTCTCACTCTGCAAGGATCTAACTCTTGCAGGATCTTCATTTTTTGTTTGAGACTTTTTTTACTATATGTACGTAAGAAATTTCGAAGCAAATCGATTGATTCCTGTCGCACACTACAAATACTACTGCGTTTCCATGTGTACACTGGACCCTTACTACGTCTCCCTAAAACTTCATCAGCTAACACCTCTTCTGCATCTCTAGATACAAGTTTCTCTTTTTCCATCACACAACTATCTTTCACCTCATATGCACGACCACTGGTGTCAACTGCATGCACCAAATCATTTTCCTGAAAGTAACTCTCCTCATTGAAAAAAGGCTCAGAACTTGAACTATGCATCCATTCACCAGAAAATACTTCACAAAAATTACTCTTATTAATAATTCTTTTCCATCTACTGTTCGATTTGAAAACATCAATTGCCTTATTAAGTATCCTAATTCTATTGATTATTAAAAATAAATAATTTTTTCTTAACTTCAAAAGCCTGATCAACAATCTTTTCTACACTTTTCTTTTTCTTGTAAAAAGCAGCTTTTAGTTTACTTTTCTTATCATTTTTTAGCAAATTTAAAACTACCCTATTGCGAAACATTCGCCTACGAATGTCCCTAAAAACATTTACCCTTCTATTGCTATCCATTCTCTTCTCTCCTGCTCCAATGGAAACATTTTTTGTGGGCTTCTCTTTCCTTTTTAGATTTGTTGACTTTTTCTGTATATTCACATTAGCAATATCATTTTTTTTTCTACGACATATGTTGCGAAGAAAAGACTTAATTGGCTTACCAGAAGCTTTTCTGGTGTTTTTTGAAGTACTTGTTGAAGAGGATTCCATAAACTCTGTTGTTGATGTTCTCCTTTTCCGTATGTTATTTTTGATATTTCTTTGCTTTGAAGGCATTTTTGCTTCCTTTTCAGAAGTTGATTTGAATCTGTTGTTCTGTTAAAAAAACACATGAAAGACCACTATTAGCAAACAACAAAGTAATGTTAAAAAGCAAACAATATATACAATAAATTGCAACATATTTAAGTTTATACAATAGCAACTCATGGCTTTATTTATAAAGGCCTTGCGCCACCAGTGCGTCACTTATTACCCATGTTTAAAGTAATGCACCAGCTGCACATGGCAATCATAAATAAGGGCCAAATGCAAATACCAATCAATTGCACCCAAAAATCGATTTTTGAATAACATGTAAGAAACACTGCGCAGAACATATGTACAACCACTCAATATCATCAAACAAAGTCAGGGCCTGATTTATAAAGGCCTTGCACCACCAGTGCATCACTTATTACCCATGTTTAAAGTGATGCATCAGCTGCACATGGCAATCATAAATAAGGGCCAAATGCAAATACCAATCAATTGCACCCAAAAATCGATTTTTGAATAACATGTAAGAAACACTGCGCAGAACCTAAGTACAACCACTCAATATCATCAAACAAAGTCAGGGCCTGATTTATAAAGGCCTTGCGCCACCAGTGCGTCACTTATTACCCATGTTTAAAGTGATGCACTAGCTGCACAAGGCAATCATAAAAAAGGGCCAAATGCAAATACCAATCAATTGCACCCAAAAATCGATTTTTGAATAACATGTAAGAAACACGGCGCAGAACCTAAGTACAACCAGTCAATATCATCAAACAAAGTCACTGCCTGATTTATAAAGGCCTTGCACCACCAGTGCATCACTTATTACCCATGTTTAAAGTGATGCATCAGCTGCACATGGCAATCATAAATAAGGGCCAAATGCAAATACCAATCAATTGCACCCAAAAATCGATTTTTGAATAACATGTAAGAAACACTGCGCAGAACCTAAGTACAACCACTCAATATCATCAAACAAAGTCAGGGCCTGATTTATAAAGACCTTGCGCCACCAGTGCGTCACTTATTACCCATGTTTAAAATGATGCACTAGCTGCAAAAGGTAATCATAAAAAAGAGCCAAATGCAAATACCAATCAATTGCACCCAAAAATCGATTTTTGAATAACATGTAAGAAACACTGCGCAGAACCTAAGTACAACCACTCAATATCATCAAACAAAGTCAGGGCCTGATTTATAAAGGCCTTGCGCCACCAGTGCATCACTTATTACCCATGTTTAAAGTGATGCATCAGCTGCACATGGCAATCATAAATAAGGGCCAAATGCAAATACCAATCAATTGCACCCAAAAATCGTTTTTTGAATAACATGTAAGAAACACTGCGCAGAACCTATGTACAACCACTCAATATCATCAAACAAAGTCAGGGCCTGATTTATAAAGGCCTTGCGCCACCAGTGCATCACTTATTACCCATGTTTAAAGTGATGCACTAGCTGCACATGGCAATCATAAATAAGGGCCAAATGCAAATACCAATCAATTGCACCCAAAAATCGATTTTTGAATAACATGTAAGAAACACTGCGCAGAACCTAAGTACAACCACTCAATATCATCAAACAAAGTCAGGGCCTGATTTATAAAGGCCTTGCGCCACCAGTGCATCACTTATTACCCATGTTTAAAGTGATGCATCAGCTGCACATGGCAATCATAAATAAGGGCCAAATGCAAATACCAATCAATTGCACCCAAAAATCGATTTTTGAATAACATGTAAGAAACACTGCGCAGAACCTATGTACAACCACTCAATATCATCAAACAAAGTCAGGGCCTTATTTATGAAAGCCTTGCGCCACCAGTGCATCACTTATTACCCATGTTTAAAGTCATGCATCAGCTGCACATGGCAATCATAAATAAGGGCCAAATACATATACCAATCAATTGCACCCAAAAATCGATTTTTGAATAACATGTAAGAAACACTGCGCAGAACTTATGTACAACCACTCAATATCATCAAACAAAGTCAGGGCCTGATTTATAAAGGGCTTGCGCCACCAGTGCGTCACTTATTACCCATATTTAAAGTGATGCATCAGCTGCACATGGCAATCATAAATAAGGGCCAAATGCAAATACCAATCAATTGCACCCAAAAATCGATTTTTGAATAACATGTAAGAAACACTGTGCAGAACCTAAGTACAACCACTCAATATCATCAAACAAAGTCAGGGCCTCATTTATAAAGGCCTTGCGCCACCAGTGCATCACTTATTAATCATGTTTAAAGTGATGCATCAGCTGCACATGGCAATCATAAATAAGGGCCAAATGCAAATACCAATCAATTGCACCCAAAAATCGTTTTTTGAATAACATGTAAGAAACACTGCGCAGAACCTATATACAACCACTCAATATCATCAAACAAAGTCCGGGCCTGATTTATAAAGGCCTTGCGCCACCAGTGCGTCACTTATTACCCATGTTTAAAGTGATGCATCAGCTGCACATGGCAATCATAAATAAGGGCCAAATGCAAATACCAATCAATTGCACCCAAAAATCGATTTTTGAATAACATGTAAGAAACACTGCGCAGAACCTAAGTACAACCACTCAATATCATCAAACAAAGTCAGGGCCTGATTTATAAAGGCCTTGCACCACCAGTGCATCACTTATTACCCATGTTTAAAGTGATGCACTAGCTGCACATGGCAATCATAAATAAGGGCCAAATGCAAATACCAATCAATTGCACCCAAAAATCGATTTTTGAATAACATGTAAGAAACACTGCGCAGAACCTAAGTACAACCATTCAATATCATCAAACAAAGTCAGGGCCTCATTTATAAAGGCCTTGCGCCACCAGTGCATCACTTATTACCCATGTTTAAAGTGATGCATCAGCTGCACATGGCAATCATAAATAAGGGCCAAATGCAAATACCAATCAATTGCACCCAAAAATCGATTTTTGAATAACATGTAAGAAACACTGCGCAGAACCTATGTACAACCACTCAATATCATCAAACAAAGTCAGGGCCTCATTTATAAAGGCCTTGCGCCACCAGTGCATCACTTATTACCCATGTTTAAAGTGATGCATCAGCTGCACATGGCAATCATAAATAAGGGCCAAATGCAAATACCAATCAATTGCACCCAAAAATCGATTTTTGAATAACATGTAAGAAACACTGCGCAGAACCTATGCACAACCACTCAATATCATCAAACAAAGTCAGGGCCTGATTTATAAAGGCCTTGCGCCACCAGTGCATCACTTATTACCCATGTTTAAAGTGATGCATCAGCTGCACATGGCATTCATAAATAAGGGCCAAATGCAAATACCAATCAATTGCACCCAAAAATCAATTTTTGAATAACATGTAAGAAACACTGCGCAGAACCTAAGTACAACCACTCAATATCATCAAACAAAGTCAGGGCCTGATTTATAAAGGCCTTGCACCACCAGTGCATCACTTATTACCCATGTTTAAAGTGATGCACTAGCTGCACATGGCAATCATAAATAAGGGCCAAATGCAAATACCAATCAATTGCACCCAAAAATCGATTTTTGAATAACATGTAAGAAACACTGCGCAGAACCTAAGTACAACCACTCAATATCATCAAACAAAGTCAGGGCCTGATTTATAAAGGCCTTGCGCCACCAGTGCGTCACTTATTACCCATGTTTAAAGTGATGCACTAGCTGCACATGGCAATCATAAATAAGGGCCAAATGCAAATACCAATCAATTGCACCCAAAAATCGATTTTTGAATAACATGTAAGAAACACTGCGCAGAACCTAAGTACAACCACTCAATATCATCAAACAAAGTCAGAGCTTTATTTATGAAAGCCTTGCGCCACCACTGCATCACTTATTACCCATGTTTAAAGTGATGCATCAGCTGCACATGGCAATCATAAAAAAAGGCAAATAAAAATACCATTCATTTGCACCCAAAATCGATTTTTGAATAACATGTAAGAAACACTGCGCAGGACTTATATACTAACATACAATTTCACTTCTAAAACATAACTATCTGCTTCCAAATATTCTCCATAGAGCAAATAAGTCTCTATCTAAATTAAATAAATCATTACTTACCTTTACAAATGCTTTTGGAGATTGAGAACAGTGTCAGACACACACACCAATTTTTCTTTAGCAGAGCAAAAGGTGTGCTCTCAATACACTGAAACCAAGACTGGCATAGAAAATCTCTATCTTTGTACACATATGCCTTAATTCAACCAATCAAAAGTCTTCCCTCACTATTTTCAAACCAACACCCATCCCCCTCTCAGACCTTTCTATCTGTTACCATAGCAACTCCCTCCTAACTGAACTCTAAGGTTCAAAAGTTTATCTTACAATGTTGCAAACTAACTCAGCAAGGATGTTTGACCTCTCAATACAGCAGCCTATACAGGGTATTTTTGCTTTTGGTGACTTTTTTTAAACCATTCAAATTGCTTCTTTCACACAACATAACCATGCACCCTAACTTTCAGTTTTCAACTATCTGAATCCACCAATCACAGCTTGTGATTCAAGAGCAGAGAAACTCCACAATTATTTTTTGTAAACTCCTACTGTTCCAACTGCCATTTCATTACCACACTTCATCTGACTGGACCAGAACCTTCTCACATCATGTACTCTGTTTGGATTATTGGACATAGCTACATCCACTGGGCTCAAAGGTATGCAGCTAGCAGAAATTTTCATAACCTTGATTTATCAAATGTGGAAATCAAGTGGATTGGCCACAGAGGATTAAAATGTCACCAATTGATACCATTGGTGAAAACCTTTTTGCATCTGCCAGAACCTGACCTTAAAGTGATGCATCAGCTGCACATGGCAATCATAAATAAGGGCCAAATGCAAATACCAATCAATTGCACCCAAAAATCGTTTTTTGAATAACATGTAAGAAACACTGCGCAGAACCTATGTACAACCACTCAATATCATCAAACAAAGTCAGGGCCTGATTTATAAAGGCCTTGCGCCACCAGTGCATCACTTATTACCCATGTTTAAAGTGATGCACTAGCTGCACATGGCAATCATAAATAAGGGCCAAATGCAAATACCAATCAATTGCACCCAAAAATCGATTTTTGAATAACATGTAAGAAACACTGCGCAGAACCTAAGTACAACCACTCAATATCATCAAACAAAGTCAGGGCCTGATTTATAAAGGCCTTGCGCCACCAGTGCATCACTTATTACCCATGTTTAAAGTGATGCATCAGCTGCACATGGCAATCATAAATAAGGGCCAAATGCAAATACCAATCAATTGCACCCAAAAATCGATTTTTGAATAACATGTAAGAAACACTGCGCAGAACCTATGTACAACCACTCAATATCATCAAACAAAGTCAGGGCCTTATTTATGAAAGCCTTGCGCCACCAGTGCATCACTTATTACCCATGTTTAAAGTCATGCATCAGCTGCACATGGCAATCATAAATAAGGGCCAAATACATATACCAATCAATTGCACCCAAAAATCGATTTTTGAATAACATGTAAGAAACACTGCGCAGAACTTATGTACAACCACTCAATATCATCAAACAAAGTCAGGGCCTGATTTATAAAGGGCTTGCGCCACCAGTGCGTCACTTATTACCCATATTTAAAGTGATGCATCAGCTGCACATGGCAATCATAAATAAGGGCCAAATGCAAATACCAATCAATTGCACCCAAAAATCGATTTTTGAATAACATGTAAGAAACACTGCGCAGAACCTAAGTACAACCACTCAATATCATCAAACAAAGTCAGGGCCTCATTTATAAAGGCCTTGCGCCACCAGTGCATCACTTATTACCCATGTTTAAAGTGATGCATCAGCTGCACATGGCAATCATAAATAAGGGCCAAATGCAAATACCAATCAATTGCACCCAAAAATCGTTTTTTGAATAACATGTAAGAAACACTGCGCAGAACCTATGTACAACCACTCAATATCATCAAACAAAGTCAGGGCCTGATTTATAAAGGCCTTGCGCCACCAGTGCGTCACTTATTACCCATGTTTAAAGTGATGCATCAGCTGCACATGGCAATCATAAATAAGGGCCAAATGCAAATACCAATCAATTGCACCCAAAAATCGATTTTTGAATAACATGTAAGAAACACTGCGCAGAACCTAAGTACAACCACTCAATATCATCAAACAAAGTCAGGGCCTGATTTATAAAGGCCTTGCACCACCAGTGCATCACTTATTACCCATGTTTAAAGTGATGCACTAGCTGCACATGGCAATCATAAATAAGGGCCAAATGCAAATACCAATCAATTGCACCCAAAAATCGATTTTTGAATAACATGTAAGAAACACTGCGCAGAACCTAAGTACAACCACTCAATATCATCAAACAAAGTCAGGGCCTCATTTATAAAGGCCTTGCGCCACCAGTGCATCACTTATTACCCATGTTTAAAGTGATGCATCAGCTGCACATGGCAATCATAAATAAGGGCCAAATGCAAATACCAATCAATTGCACCCAAAAATCGATTTTTGAATAACATGTAAGAAACACTGCGCAGAACCTATGTACAACCACTCAATATCATCAAACAAAGTCAGGGCCTCATTTATAAAGGCCTTGCGCCACCAGTGCATCACTTATTACCCATGTTTAAAGTGATGCATCAGCTGCACATGGCAATCATAAATAAGGGCCAAATGCAAATACCAATCAATTGCACCCAAAAATCGATTTTTGAATAACATGTAAGAAACACTGCGCAGAACCTAAGTACAACCACTCAATATCATCAAACAAAGTCAGGGCCTGATTTATAAAGGCCTTGCGCCACCAGTGCGTCACTTATTACCCATGTTTAAAGTGATGCACTAGCTGCACATGGCAATCATAAATAAGGGCCAAATGCAAATACCAATCAATTGCACCCAAAAATCGATTTTTGAATAACATGTAAGAAACACTGCGCAGAACCTAAGTACAACCACTCAATATCATCAAACAAAGTCAGAGCTTTATTTATGAAAGCCTTGCGCCACCACTGCATCACTTATTACCCATGTTTAAAGTGATGCATCAGCTGCACATGGCAATCATAAAAAAAGGCAAATAAAAATACCATTCATTTGCACCCAAAATCGATTTTTGAATAACATGTAAGAAACACTGCGCAGGACTTATATACTAACATACAATTTCACTTCTAAAACATAACTATCTGCTTCCAAATATTCTCCATAGAGCAAATAAGTCTCTATCTAAATTAAATAAATCATTACTTACCTTTACAAATGCTTTTGGAGATTGAGAACAGTGTCAGACACACACACCAATTTTTCTTTAGCAGAGCAAAAGGTGTGCTCTCAATACACTGAAACCAAGACTGGCATAGAAAATCTCTATCTTTGTACACATATGCCTTAATTCAACCAATCAAAAGTCTTCCCTCACTATTTTCAAACCAACACCCATCCCCCTCTCAGACCTTTCTATCTGTTACCATAGCAACTCCCTCCTAACTGAACTCTAAGGTTCAAAAGTTTATCTTACAATGTTGCAAACTAACTCAGCAAGGATGTTTGACCTCTCAATACAGCAGCCTATACAGGGTATTTTTGCTTTTGGTGACTTTTTTTAAACCATTCAAATTGCTTCTTTCACACAACATAACCATGCACCCTAACTTTCAGTTTTCAACTATCTGAATCCACCAATCACAGCTTGTGATTCAAGAGCAGAGAAACTCCACAATTATTTTTTGTAAACTCCTACTGTTCCAACTGCCATTTCATTACCACACTTCATCTGACTGGACCAGAACCTTCTCACATCATGTACTCTGTTTGGATTATTGGACATAGCTACATCCACTGGGCTCAAAGGTATGCAGCTAGCAGAAATTTTCATAACCTTGATTTATCAAATGTGGAAATCAAGTGGATTGGCCACAGAGGATTAAAATGTCACCAATTGATACCATTGGTGAAAACCTTTTTGCATCTGCCAGAACCTGACCTTATAATTGTGCACTGTGGTGGAAACGATCTAGGCACATTGACTGGGGTAGGTCTGGAAATGCTTTTAAAGGACACCTTTCATCAATTGATGATACTTTTTCCCCACACTGCCTTGGTATATTCCAATATATGCCAAAGACAGAAATGGAACTGGTCCAACCAATTTTGTCCACAATTTGAGAAAGCACGGAAACATGTGAATAAATCTGTTTCTGCTTACATGAGAGACTATGGAATGGGTTCAATATACAATAATAACTTGCGTTACAACATGCAAGACATCTACAGAGGAGATGGAGTGCACTTCTCAGATGAGGGGAATAGAATATTCCTCCTGAATTTAAGAATGTGTATTGGAACCTACTTGTAGGTACCTAAATCAACCACAGAACCCAAAAGCTCTTTTCAAAGCTACCCTACCTCTGATCATTCAAAGCGTTTATTTTTTTCTAACTTTTTTCACTATTTTTCACCAAAGTACGCTTTCGGGTACGCTTAAAGGTGCGCGCACCAGGCGCTTCCCCCGTGGAAAATTAAAGATTTTTTTTTTTTTTACGTTTATGAGCCTCCTAAGCCCCCCTCAGAAAACCTAGAGGGTCAAGAAGTCTCTACCGTGCCCCCTTCTACCCATACCGAACATTGTTTACCCTCCATCTTGTGTCTCGATTGTACCGAAACACAAAATGGAGGACTCCCGTAACGCTGCCGGTGCGCGTAAAGGAGCGCGCACCAGTAAGCGCTCGATAAAAAAAGGTGGGAAAGCAATTTACAAAAAAACCACTAGAGACACTTTCATCAAATATAGAATAAGCCCTACTACATAGCAGTCCCTACCATTTACCCAAATTTGATGGAATTCCATTGAGAAAATTATGCTGTAGGCCTGACTAAATATCCTGAGGTAAATTACATGACAAAAACACACTTGTAATGTTAGAATTTACAACCAATTAAAAAGTATCTTTCATTTTCTACGATTATTTCCTGACGTTTGATTGGTTAAGTACAAGAATATATATAAAAGAAGAGAGGGAAACACAGCCATTTTGACTACTGCTTCCAGAAGTACATTTGAAAACAAATATCACTGACAACTTCAACTGATTTCTCTAAGGTAAGTTCTAATTATGGAAGTATATTGTACACTTTAAGTTAATTTCTTAAAAAATATTCTGTTAGTTATATGCTATCCCTCTTTAATAGTTAGAGATAGAGATAGACTTCTCTGTAATAGTTATGGATTGAGTTAGGCTTCTCTGGTATACAGTACCCTAGCTCTACTAATATAGTTAATTTGTATGCAATTTTCAGAAAGAAAATGGAAGGAGAAAATCAGGCAAATGATACTTCTATCAAAGTAAAGGTGGAAAAACCAGAAGATCAAAAAAAAGAAGTTGATTTCATGGATGACTCTTTGGATGAACAGTTTATAGAATGTTTGGAACAAATGGAATCATGTACTAATAATTATGAGGAAATTCCGGACAATATTATGTTAGAAATTTTATTAAATTATGAAAAAGAATCAGAGGAATAAATTTATATTTAATAATTTCAAATTGTTTGAGACAATATTCATTTTTATATGTAATTCATAAAGTATTACCAAAAATGTTTAAAATATAAAGTGAGACTTATAGTATACTGTTCAACTATTTTTCTGTTACATAGTAAGTTTACTCATAGTTACTACCTTTCTCACACTATATTATCTCCTATGTATATTTTACACCTCTTTTTCATAAGGGAGCAGGATAGACTACTCATGATCCCCTAGAAATTCGCAGGGAGTGCTTATAAGATCTGTTTCTCCTTTCCAGACAGACTATGTTATGAATTCCATATACCACAAAAAATACAATAACAACATGCAAGAAGACGAGTTCCATTCACACGTGGGGAATGTTCGCATCTCCGTGTATCAAAGTGTGCAGGTGGGCGGCTTGCGCTACCCTGTAATAGAGCTCTAAGTCCGGAGCTCCCAATCCGCCCATACTGTATGGTAGAGTAAGGACGGTCCATTTCACCCTAGGTTGCTTGCCTGCCCACGCAGGCTTAATCATGAGCTGCGTCATTGTTTGAAAGAAGGCTTTTGACAATACCATCAGAATGGTGCTGAATAGGAAAAGAAATATGGGCCGTATCACCATTTTCATGATGGCTATTCGCCCCATAAGGGATAGTGGCAGTCTGCTCCATGCCTCTACATCGTCTTCCAGCCTGCAGTAGGCAACCCCATAATTATCTTTGAGCAGAGTGTCCGAGTCCGGGTGCAGTTGTACTCTTAGATACCTAACCGGGTCCACAGTCCACTGCAGCAGGAATTCCATCTCAAATCTGCTGGTCGCTGGTGTTAAGGGGAAGGCCACTGACTTCGACCAGTTGACCCTTAGCCCTGAGAGCGCTCCGAAATGACCTACCTCTCTAAGCATAGGCGATAAGTTTGTTTCAGGGTCCCTTACATACAGCAGGGTGTCATCTGCATATGTCGAGACTAATATTTTATATGTTGGGAAACTCACGCCCTCATTGCTGTGGTATTCACGTAATGCGCAGGCAAGCGACTCGGCCACTAGAGCATACAGTAAGGGGGATAACGGGCACTCCTGTCTAGTTCCTCTACAAATGGGGAAGGAGTCCGTGACCAAGTCGCCCAATCGGACCCTAGACTTCGGGTTATTATATAGGGCTCCCTGCATTTGCAGAAATGGTTCTCCCAACCCCATGCGCTGCAGCACTTGTCTCATGAAGGGCCATTCAACCGAATCGAAAGCCTTCTCCATATCAAGGAAAACCGCAATAGCCTTCGCTTCCGGTTTAACATGCTGCATGGTTCCAAGAACCGTGCAAATATTATAGGTCAAATTTCTGCTGGGGATAAAACCCGCCTGCTCTGGAGCTACCAGCCTGGGCGCCAAGAGCGCTAGTTGGGTTGCGAGCACTTTAGCATAGATTTTTGCATCTACATTAAGGAGAGATAGGGGCCTATACAAGCTGCACTCATCGTGTGGTTTATCTGGCTTAAGTATTGTGACTATAATGGCCTTCCTCAAAGATCGCGGCATGCTACCCTCAACACAGATGTCGTCGAACAGTGTGGATAAGTGCGGGATCAGTTTGTCTTGGAATGCTTTGTAAAAACCTACTGTGAGACCATCGGCGCCCGGCACGCTTCCAGAGCGCATACTCGCCAAAGCTTCCGTGATTTCGTCTTTCTCTATCGGCAGCATCAGGAACTCCCGGTGCGTGTTGGTTAGCATGGGTAAGTCTATGTGTTCCAAGTAATCCATCATTTCCTCTGACACGTTGCCGCCTCTCGAGGAGTACAGATCTGTGTAATAGCTGCTAAACTCGTTTGCTATTTCAGTTTCGTCAGTCACCACTTGTCCGTCAGACCTTTTCAGCTCTGTGATATGGGACCTTCTCCTACTGCCCTTAATTAATCTAGCAAGCAACAAGCTAGGACGTTTAGAGCCGTAGCGTATTTCCCCATGTGTTGCACTTCCCTGTCCGCTTCCTCATTGTATTCAGTTATAAGGGACTTTATCTCGTCCGCTACTGTTGCGTCTGACATAAGCCGCTGCCGCTGCCCTAAAAATGCTAATTGTTCCTCTAACCTCGTCAGCCTCTGTCTAATTGATTTAAGTACACTAGAGTGTTTTGACAAGGCTATGCCCCTAATGTATACTTTAAAGGCTTCCCACACGGTCTGGAAGCTGTCAACTGACCCAATGTTAGTCTCAAAAAAGGCGTCAATCGCTTCCGCCAGCTCACCCCTGAACAGCAGATCAAGCAGTGAATATGGAGGGAAACGCCATGTGAATGGCGGGATCCGCTTCGTAGGTGTCGCTAGAGCGGGGAGTGGTCAGACAGCGTGCGGGTCAGGACTGCACAATCCTTTATACGTCCCATCAAAGAGGAGGACGCTAGCCTGTAGTCAATTCTGGTATGAATGTCATGGTATGCAGAGTGGTGTGAGTACCCTCCCTGCGCCGGGTGTCTGCATCTCCAGACATCCTCCAGGTCCATAGTTATGTGTTCCGCTAGTAATGTTTGTGCAGCAGCTAAAGGTCTGTGCGGTGGGCCGGCTGATCTATCCAGGGCCGGGTTAAGCACTAAATTGAGGTCACCCCCCCATAATAGCTGTACAGTGGAATATGTGCGGGAAACTGTCGCTAGATCATGGTAGAATTCCGGGGAGTCATAGTTCGGGCCATATACATTCACGACTACTAGATCCATTTCCATTCCCTTTCAATGAGAGATCACAAATCTACCCTCCTGATCCGCCTTTAAAAGCAACAGCGTTAGTTTCGATCTTGGGTTGACCCACGTCAATACACCCCTGCAGTGTGTTGTGAACCCTGCTGCTGTGGAGTTACCCGCCAGTCCCCTACTGAGCAGCATCTTACTTGAGAGTGGAAGGTGGGTCTCCTGTAAGAGGGCCAAGTCAATCCTATGCCTTTGTAAGTAGCTTAAGACCCTGCGCAGTTTTCGGTGGTCATTAAGGCCCCGAACGTCCCATGTGAGTGCTCTGATCACAGATGGCTGATCACTGGTAGTCGACACTGTTTTGTTTGCCATGTCTCTTATGTGAGTGTATCTCGTGTGGTGAGAAATCTCGTGAGCCCTGGGTGGGCAGTGTGGGCACATAAAGAAAAAATCTGTCCCCTCTGTTCAAATTGCTCAGTGAACAACAAACCGCTCCTCCCCATCCCACAGCAGACCACCCCCAATTTGGCCTTGCCGATCTCTATCCCTCCCCACTCCCCATTAGGCGTGGGCGGAAAATCCGTTCCGCTCGCGGATTTTGCGGATTTTCGGGAAATCCGCAATCCGCGAGATTTGCGAATTTCCCGCAAAATCCGCAAATCCGCGAGCAGCGGATTTTGCTCGCACTGCTCGCACTGTTAGCGTGAGTTCGCGCCCCGCGAATAAGTGCGAAATTGCAGAAATACGATCTTGGCAAAACTGAAAGTAACTACTTACCAGGTTCAAAAGTTCAGGCACATCATTAGTAGCCATTTCCTGCAGTGCTTCCTGAGGGGCCCCTCCAGAGTTCAGTTGCCAGTTGAAACTATTATGTGACCCTGCTCTGAACCTCAGAATAGTTACACATATGCCACAAAGGTCCTGAATTACAGCTAAGGGAGACAAGCAGGAGCCAGGCTGGAAGTTAAAATCCATTAATCAGCCCCTAATTCATTATTGTCAATTGGGGCAGGGCAGGTGTTGTAACTAATTTTGCAACAATGAAAGCACTTAGCAAGTGCAAAAGATCACTAATCAGGGCGCACTAAGGAAGCAGGTGCCAGCTAAAAAAATATTCTGTGACACATTAATCAGCCCCAAATTAATTCAGGTCACTTGAGGCAGGGAAGGTGTGCTTTGCTTTGCCGAAAATAATGTACACTGGACAACCAGAGGGTGTAGTGATGAAACAGAGGGTGGCATGGGTGGGCCAGAGGGTGGCATGAGTAGTCAGAGAGTGGCAGTGGTGACAGAGAGTGGCAGTGATGAAGAAGAGTGTCCCAAACAGGCTGGACACGTAGAAACAACAAGTTCGCAAAACTTGCGACCCAACAGGTAAGTTCGCAAATTGCGAAATTGTAAAAACCCTCGCGAACTGGCAGAAACACGGGCGAACACAAAAAAAAAAAAAATCCGCAAATTCGCGGGAATTCGCGGATTTTGCGGATTGCGAATCCGCAAATCCGCAAAATTCGCGGATTGCCAATCCGCAAAATCCGCTCATGCTTACTCCCCATCTGTCTAACCCTCAATTTCTAAGAAACAACTCCAGAGAGTATAAAGGTAGCATTGCGCACGGGGGCCAAGGTCACCATGCCACCAGAAATCAGTGCTAGAATGCTCTACACTGTGGCCGCGTCGCTCGCTGCAAGTTTTGGTTCATAGCTGGCACCAGTCGCCCTGGAGGTGAAAGAACTCGCCTATCAAGACTATCACCACTGGATGCAGGATATTTATCAGCGTCTTTCCCCCGCACAGGAGGTATCATTAACCATCTACATTACAGTATCTATGGTACAATCCCCTGAAGGCAGTGTAGCGCCACTGGTGTCAAGACGTATCCAGAAGCCATTATTACCCTGAGTAGCAAAATTTGTCCAGGTTCACCACAACTAACACACTCGTTACCTGAGTGTATTTCCTCAAGTCTTATCTCAGTCTGGGCATCTGGCATTCAGAGGGCAGCTCCTGTCCTTTCGCAAATTCTGCGCCTTACCGCCTTATGTAGCCATCTGTTAGTGGACCTTCACTCCTGCTCATCCAGTCTACTGCTCTCTCCGACTTCTTCCCTCGGCTCCGAGGCTTCCTTGCGCCGATCTCTCGACCAGTTCTTAAGGGCTTGTTGTAGGGCTCCGGGGTCTGTAAACAGGTGTGATTGCCACCGTCTGTTGACTCTCAATTTCGCTGGGTACAGCATTGCATAGTCTAGGCCCAAGTCCCTTAGCTGGCGTTTGTACGGTGTAATGTGCTTACGTGCCTCCTGCACTCTAGTGGTGAAATTGGGATATATAGAAAGTTCCGATCCCTCGTATTGCAACTATTTCTTTTCTCTGGCCAAGCGCAGAGCCATGTCCCTGTCCCTATAGTTGAGCAGTTTTGCAATGATCGGTCGCGGTGGGGCCCCCGGGCGAGGGCGCGGACTCAGGGAGGGGTAGGCACCCTCCACCACGAACATCTGGGAAAAAGAGTCTTCCCCCAGTAGGGTGGTCAGCAATTTTTCTATAAAGCGCTCCATGTTGCCTGTCTGCGTTGTCTCCGGAAGGCCCGTGATCCTTAGATAGCTGCGGCGAGACCTCGCTTCTAAATCCTCCGTTTTGTCCTGTAGAGCCTGCATTAGCTTTTCGATTTTTTTGTGACCTGTGTCCAGTTCCGTTTGCGCCTCCTCCACCTCAGTCAATCTTCTCTCGGACATGTCCAACCTTTCCGCGTGCTTTTCTATCCGCTCCGCCATCCTGTCCATCCTATATGTGAGAGCGTCCATTTTTGAGCCCAGGGCTGCCAGGCTGCTCTGCAGGCTCTTTTCCATGGCCAGTAATATATTCTTTAGGTCTGAGTCTGTTGTCGCTTCTCCACTTTCCTGTGAGGCCTCCTTGTCCGAGTTGGCAGACTCTTGCGGCTTCGAGCGTCTCTGATCGAAGGAGATTTTCATCTGTGTTTTGTCCCCTCTTCCCATCTTGCAGATCGCCGGATCGGCACCCAGCACCCAGGCAGAGAAAAGCGTGCTGAGATCCGGTTAGGCCCCGGCCGCGTACAGCAACAGATGGTGCAGAGCGCCGTGAGCGCCGCTATTTAGTTCAGGCTCCAATGGTGTCTATAGGTTACCACGCTGCAAGAGAGGCCAACTGTGCAGCAGGATTCGCAGTAACCAGCAAGTCCACTTCCGCCGGTCTCCCCTTGATGTAATTGTACAATGGCAGCTCCAAAATGCGGCCCGGGGCACTCCCTGCCAGGTCAGTGGCACCCCTGACCTGGCCTGAATCTTGCGGGTCTAGCCGGTTAGGTCGTCCCCCAAAGCTCTGGTGGGGGAGAGGCGACGTCAATAGCTCCACTCTCAGGGTGTCACCCGCCGTCCAAAAGGCGTTTCTGGGCCTCGCTGTGGTGCGTGTGAACTGATCAGAGCCCAACAATGTGCTCCGTGGCCTTTAAAAGTGGGCACGCTAGCTGTCACTTAACACCCAGTTCCACAGGGTACAGCACTATCTCTTTGGCTGATACGCTGATAGCACAGCGTCTGGAACAGAGTCAGTGGGTCACACTTCCTCTTGCTGGGCCCCAATAGCGCCTCGATGTATGAGCTGTCTCTCGCACTGGGCATACATCGGACCTTGCAACTTTATTTACTGGCCATGAAGGCGCGTCCCCTCTGCTCACATCTCCGGTGCAGAGATCAGCACTGCCCTCTGCCGGTATCCACCGCCTTCCAAATCTTCGCGCCACTCACCCAGCGAACCAAGAGAGTTGAGGCCGGCTCCTCCGGCCCCAGTGTGGTGTAGAGACAGGGCGCTGTGCAGGGCAGCCTCTCAGTGTGCGCTCCGGTCTGCTCCCTGCAGCCCGGCAATAATCGAATGTTCCGATCCGCACGTCCCCAGTGGCAGCGTCACTCCTTGGCCGCACGTCGTGCGACGTAGCGCAGGTTGGCAGCACGCTCAAGTCCGGGGCTTTGCGGCCTGAATTTCCACCGCCTCGACGCACCTCAAAACTCCGGTACCCAGTATCACAGCATTGTCGGAGGAAGGTCACTGTGCGCCTCAGCTCTGCAACTGTGCAGGGGTGTCAGTTACGACACCCATTGATAAGGCTAGGGCAGGATTATGTAGGATTTTAGCAGACCACGCAGCGGAGCCCCGGGTTTATTCGGCCATCTTGGCTGCCGGCAAGCTCCGCCCCCATTTGTCCATTATTGTTATTAGAGCTAACTATAACTCATGCCCCCGCAATGCACTGCTGATGACGTCACATATTACATCACTCATAACATGATCAGTGACATCACTGATGACACATCTCAAATTACATCACTGCTGACATCACTGATGACATCATCCAGTGAATGTGTGCTTCTTTAAAGGTTAAATATGTTATATATATATATATATATATATATATATATATATATATATATATATATATATATATATATATATATATATATATATATATATTATTCCAAGTTGCCCCAGAGCTCAAGGACGCGACTCCATAGCAGGATGGTAACAACCTTTTATTTTCAGAACCGGCTCACTTTCCAATTTATAACGAAGCCCCTAACGCGTTTCAATGCAACATGCATCTTAATCATAGGGCGAGGACTGGCCAAGTCACGTGTTGGATTACAACATGATTTTGTCTCCACCTTTCAATCCGTGGAATGTTGGGTCTTGTAGTCCTCAATTCACAATTAGCCAGGCGGTGCAATCTTCCACGGCCGAGGCCGCCGCGTGAACATTGGGGGTTTTAAATCACTGGCATTCAAACGGACCCTATTGAAAGGTGTAATTGAGGACTACAAGACCCAACATTCCACGGATTGAAAGGTGGAGACAAAATCATGTTGTAATCCAACACGTGACTTGGCCAGTCCCCGCCCTATGATTAAGATGCATGTTGCATTGAAACGGCTTAGGGGCTTCGTTATAAATTGGAAAGTGAGCCGGTTCTGAAAATAAAAGGTTGTTACCATCCTGCTGTGGAGTCGCGTCTTTGAGCTCTGGGGCAACTTGGAATAATATATATATATATATATATTCACAGAAAAAACCATAGGTTATAGTGGATATATAGTTAGGAATTTGCATTTACAAAACCTTGAAAATTCAATGAAAAAACCATAGGTTATAGGCCATATATAGTTAGGAATTAGCATTTACAAAACCTTATTTTACTCGCATAAAACCATTGAAATTCCATATATAGTTAGAAGCGCTAACTATATATCGCGCACCCGCAATCCACTGCTGATGATGTCACATATTACATCATTCATGACATGGTCAGTGACATCACTGATGACATCACTGATGACATCTCAAATGACATCACTGATGACATCACTGATGACAACACCCAGTGACTGTATGTTTCTGTAAAGTTAAAATATGTTTCACATATTGAAGAATGAGTGGATGTATAAGTGTCTGGATGAAGAATTTAGTAGGTGCATGACTGACTGTATGAGTGAGTGATTAAATGTGTCTCACTGAGTGCATGGGTTAGTGACTAAACTGTCTTAATTTGTGCATCAGTATGTTTGTTGTTGTGTAAGCTGCTGCATGTGTTGATCAGTAGCTATAAGAGTGGCCATATGGGTTATTGATTGGTTGCCCAAGTATTTGAATGGGAGGCTGAGTGTGTGTGTGGGTGGCTGGGAGGTGCGTGACTCTGTGCATAGATGTGTAAGCAGTTGATTCACTAGGAGTATGAGTTCAAGAGTGCATGTGGAAACAGCTATATGGGCGGTTGACTATGCATGGGTGTGTTGGTGAGTGAATGGATTTCTCATTGCTACATGAGCAAGTAAGTACGTATGTAAAACACAATACATGTGAGAGTTGACAGATATAAATAACTGAACATAAGAGCCAGTGAATGTGTGAGTGGCTGTATCGATCACTGTGAGCTTGTATCAGGGATTATATAAGAGAATAAATATGTGTTATTATATGTTTGAATAAGCAAGATGTGTATAACTTTATAGTTGAGGAAATGGAGGTGTGATTGATTCTTTGCATGACTGAGTAGGTGTGTGAGTAACTCCATGGATGAGTGACAGTCTGTGAGTGTCTGTTTATACTGAGTGTATGTAAGGTTATATTAGAGTCTGAAGAGGTTCATTGTATTATCACATAAGTGATGTGATCAGTGATGACAAATGAGATGTCATCAGTGATGTCATTTGAGTTGTCATCAGTGATGTCATCAGTGATGTCATTTGAGATGTCATCAGTGATGTCATTTGAGTTGTCATCAGTGATGTCATTTGAGATGTCATCAGTGATGTCATCAGTGATGTCACTGACCATGTCATGAATGATGTAATATGTGACATCATCAGCAGTGGATTGCGGGTGCGCGATATATAGTTAGCGCTTCTAACTATATATGGAATTTCAATGGTTTTATGCGAGTAAAATAAGGTTTTGTAAATGCTAATTCCTAACTATATATGGCCTATAACCTATGGTTTTTTCATTGAATTTTCAAGGTTTTGTAAATGCAAATTCCTAACTATATATCCACTATAACCTATGGTTTTTTCTGTGAATTTCATTGGTTTTTTAATAGCAAATATGAAAAGCTTTAAAATGTCAAGTACGTGATAGATAAAAACATTTTCGTATTTATGCACGCTGATGTGCTTTGAACGCTGCAACCCCCCCCCCCTCCCCTCTTTTGCCTTAGTAGTACTCTCTCTTTGCAGATACTGAAGGGTAGTTAACGCAGGCCTTTACCCCCGTTGTAATCCGTCGTGCCTCCTTGTCTCTCCATTTGATTGATTGTTGTCCAAGCATTTACTGTTTTAGAATTGGTTCTCTTTGGATCATTCTCTATTTACAAACAAGCACAAAGTCGCAATACTCTGTTTAGTCTTTGCAGATAGTGAAAAATCGTGTAAAAAAATAAAAGTAATCGAGCAAAATCAGTAGGCCACTAATTGGATCTCTTTTTGACCTCGCTAAAATAGAAATATTAGGAACAACCCTTCTTGAGAAATACGAAAATAGTGAGATGAACTGAGCTCCACACCATGAGGGCTGCAAGACAGCTCGGCTCCATCACCCATCCCGCACAAAATAACGACAAACCCTATGCAAATATTAAAAATATAGACAACACACCAGCAAAGAAACAGGGTAAAACATTTTAATAAAAAACTATTTACATAACGTTGGTTTATAAGATGATGTCAGTAGTGGACCGATGTGTGAATAGATCGAAAACAGCACAAGGCTCCAAGATCCAGATAGCAAGCTCCTGGATGTTGGGTGCCATAGTTTAGAGTTCTGAATTTCAGCCTTTTTCAATGCCTGTGCTTTGTTGAATCAAAATGGCGGCTTGACACAAAGCTGACTCAAGCGTTGTTACTGATGCTATGCAGACCAAAACTGGTTTTCAGTTTGTACATTTTTCTAGATTTTTCAATCCAAGTTTGGTTGACTTTGTAGAACGATGGCTTCAGATTTTCAACATACAGTGTGGTGGCGCTGACTGGGAGGGGGCGCTTCGCTCCTGCCCCCTCCCCAAGTAAGATTTTCATACGTGAAAGTACGTTAATGGTTTTGGTCCCTGAGATGCTTCGATGTCACTACCATTCTCAAATAGCATAAGTTCTGGATGTTGGGTGCCATAGTTAAGAGTTCTGAGCAGTGCTTGTAACACTGTCTGAAGCTTATTTCCACCTACTGCAGCTTCACTATTCTCAAAGTAAGTGAGTGTCGTTTGTGGACCTGACTGCATTAGAAAACAATGTGATATGTTACCTTCCTAAACAGCTTGACGGAGGCCCCTGAGGGGCGGTGTGATGGCCATGGACTCGGAGAAGACGCTTGGCTCCGACACCCTCCCCAAGTCTTATAGCACTGGTGTAGCCTGAGATCGCCCCCGACATAGGCGGCCGGCTCCCGGGGTCCGGCGGAACTTTTTGCCTTTTGATGACTCTTCAATTCTGGACCTTGTCCCACAATCCGTTTGACCTGAAGACAAGCTGTAGTGGGGCGCCCCTTTATCGTTTTAGTTGCCATTCCGCCCGCTTTTGCTACACTGTGCCTCTTCCGCCATTCAGCTGTTTACCGCCCGCTCTTGCGACTACAGCGTCTCGCTCACCATGTAGTTGAGATGCGCCCGCTCTTGCGGTGCAGCGATAGGCGGCTGCCACAGGACTCTCAAAATGGCGGCCGGCTCTTCGGTTTTGGGCCTGGTCCACTAAAATGGCCCTGGGACACCTTGGAACTCGGACGCTTGTCTGCTAGGGCTTGGGTCCCATTCTCGAAAAGCGTCCCCTCAGCCGTGAAGATTCTACAAAAGTCTTCGGGGCCTCCGACTCCCGCAGGCTTCTGGTGGGGAGCGGCAGCCATGTCTGCTCGTGGAATGGCCACGACGCAGTTACGAGATGGTAGTGGTCTCATGCTGACGCCAGCTTTAGTCTGAAACATCCAGAAACACTGTAGACTACCAATTCGATCAGTTCCGGTAGCGCCCCAACATGACCCGGAAGAGAAGAACTTGCCCTCCCCTCTTTGACTGATGGTTCTTGTTGCCTGTCCCCTCTGTTGTCATTTAACAGAACTTTTTGGACTGCTGAAAGGGGTTGTGTTCTGAACGCTGGTTGGTGGAGACATTTTGACTATATTCTTGACCTACGTTGTCGCGTAATGCGTTTTATGACACGCCGCGTTAGCGCACCCGGAAGTGATCCGAGGCGCGGCGCGCAGCGCGTAACGTAAGCATAACAGGTCATGTGACTTGTTAATAAAACTTTTCATTGGTTCATTTTACTTTTGTTAATTTAATGATGAAAAGCTTGGTCATATGACCTAAAAATTACGCTTTTTATTATTTTCGAACAATATTTTTTTTTCAAACATATGTTATAATATTCCAGGCTAATGTACTTTCCCGGAAAATTTACAACTGTCTTGCAAGTAAAATATATTCCTTTTTCGAGAAAAAGGGCGTTTCTTCCTTCCATGACGGAGCCGTTGAGTAAAAGAGATTCGGCCTGCTGTCTTAGTCGCCGATACGCCTGATTATCAGATTCTTATCGATCACTTTATGTTGCAGGAGTGGAAAACACAACTGCCCTTGACCATTTATCTTTACTGCGTTCCTACATATTATACCTTTTATCCGTCATGTAATTGGACTGCTTTATTTCACTTGCCTTTTACTGATTCGAAAACAGTCACTAAAAGTAAAAACTTTACAAATGAAAATACTACTACCGTGTTTTGTTTTAAAAACCTTTATTGTAAAAATGTCAGTATACAAATACGGGCCTACAACCACGTGGGCCGGCCACGGAGCAAACTGAAATCGTATATGATGAGGAGACATTTACACTGTAGAAGAACGTAACGAGCGGGCCATTAGGTGACAAGAACAAAGGTGTCTAACAGTTGCGGAATCGGTGGACGTACATTTTGTAATTAAAATACGACAGGGCCACTTACAATAACATTTTCTAGATATACATTTGCGGGCAAAGAGTTACGAGTCCCATTTATACCGGCGCCATTTTGGGCGAGGCCGGGCAGGTCCAAGATATAGTCAAAATGTCTCCACCAACCATCGGCCAGACCAGAACCCCTTTCGGCCCTTTATGCTACAAGATGGTGTCTTCCATTCAGAAAATATTGGTGGCAGCATTTTGAAAGGAAACAGAAACAGCCGTTCTCCTAGTGAGTTTCACATTCTTACATTTAGGAAGAATGTTGAAGAGTAGTATGTGGAAAATCTGAAGCCATTTTTCTACAAACTCTCAATCAGACTTGGATGGAAAAAAAAAACCTGAAGAATGTACAAACTGAAAACCAATTTTTGTCTGTATAGCACCAACAGTAACGCTTGAGTCAGCTTTGTGTCAAGCCGCCATTTTCATTCAATCAATAGCGTCCCCCTGCACACATTCAGGGACCTGGTCGTGTCTTCAGATGAAACGCATTGTAGGAAAAGAAGCAGAAAGGAAAAGGAAAAAAGTTCCGCCGGACCTAGTGAAGCTGCAGCAGGTGCAAATAAGCTCCAGACAGTCCTACAAGCACTGCTCAGAAATCTCAACTGAGGCACTCAACATCCAGGACTTGCCATTCGGATCTTGGCGCCTTGTGCTGGTTCCGACCTATTCACACATCAGTCCACTACTGACATCACCTCATAAGCCAACGGGGCACCCCACGCCGACTTTCGGCGCAGCATTGTAGGATGGCCACACCAGTGCGGCAATTTGCTGGACACCACCTCGGTGCCATCCAGATCTCGGCGCGTTCATTCAATCAATAGCGTCCCCCTGCACACATTCAGGGACCTGGTCGTGTCTTCAGA
Source organism: Lissotriton vulgaris (assembly GCF_964263255.1). Lineage (NCBI taxonomy): Eukaryota > Metazoa > Chordata > Amphibia > Caudata > Salamandridae > Lissotriton > Lissotriton vulgaris. The sequence continues at coordinate 139,325 of NW_028252886.1, forward strand.
TGAAACGCATTGTAGGAAAAGAAGCAGAAAGGAAAAGGCAAAAAGTTCCGCCGGACCTAGTGAAGCTGCAGCAGGTGCAAATAAGCTTCAGACAGTCCTACAAGCACTGCTCAGAAATCTCAACTGAGGCACTCAACATCCAGGACTTGCCATTCGGATCTTGGCGCCTTGTGCTGGTTCCGACCTATTCACACATCAGTCCACTACTGACATCACCTCATAAGCCAACGGGGCACCCCACGCCGACTTTCGGCGCAGCATTGTAGGATGGCCACACCAGTGCAGCCACTTGCTGGACACCACCTCGGTGCCATCCGGATCTCAGCGCGTTCGAGTCACTGTGCCGGAAGAGTGACCGGAACTCAGCTGAACACGCCGTCTTTCGGCGCAGCATTGTAGGATGGCCACACCAGTACGGCAATTTGCTGGACACCACCTCGGCGCCATCCGGATCTCGGCGCGTTCGAGTCACTGTACCGCAACAGTGACCGCAATTCAGCTGGACACGCCGTCTTTCGGCGCAGCATTGTAGGATGGCCACACCAGTGCGGCAATTTGCTGGACACCACCTCGGTGCCATCCGGATCTCGGCGCGTTCGAGTCACTGTACCGCAACAGTGACCGCAATTCAGCTGGACACGCCGTCTTTCGGCGCAGCATTGTAGGATGGCCACACCAGTGCGGCAATTTGCTGGACACCACCTCGGTACCATCCGGATCTCGGCCCGTTGTGCTGCCTTCGGCCTATTCGCACATCGGTCCGCTACTGACGCCGCCTCACGTGCCAACGGATTTTCTACGCTTTTTGTAGCCCTATGTCGCATAACAGGTCATGTGACTTGTTTATAAAACTTTTCATTGGTTCATTTTACTTTTGGTTTCCTAAAGATGGAAGGCTTGGTCATATGACCTAAAAATAACACTTTTCATTGGTTTAGAACATTTTTTTTTCCCAAACGATGAAAGCCCCACCTTGTTTCTGGATCATTCAGACTGAAGCTGGCGTCAGCATGAGAGCACCACCATCTCGTGGCTCCGTCGTGGTCATTCCGCGAGCAATCATGGCAGCCGCTCCCCACCGGAAGCCTGCGGGAGTCGGGGGCCCCCAAGACTTTTATACAATCTTCACGGCTGAGCGGACGCTTTTCGAGAATGGAGCCCAAGCCCTAGCAGGCAAGCGTCCGAGTTCCAAAGTGTCCCAGGGCCATTTCAGTGGACCAGGCCTAAAACCGAGGAGCTGTCCGCCATTTTAAGAGCCATGTGGCAGCCGCCTATCGCTGCACTGCAAGAGTGGGAGCAACTCAACAACATGGTGAGCGAGACGCTGTGGCCGCAAGAGCGAGCGCAACTCAGCTAGATGGCCGCCACCTGGGGAGGCCCGTTCACGCCGGCTCCCCCACGCCCCCCCCCCCCGAGCCGCCGCACGCCAATTTTCGGAGCAGCATTGTAGGATACCAAAACCAGTGCGGCAGTTTACTGGACATCACCTGGGTGCCTGTCGTACATGTTGTGTCAGCCATGTGACACTGGACACAGACCGCTACTGACGAGGCCTCCCCCCGCACCACCCGGGACGCCCCACGCTGTTTTTCTGTGCTGCATTGTAGGATCCCTAAACCAGTGCGGCACCCAGGCGACATCACCTGGGTGCCGTCCAGAACTCTGCACGTTGTGCTGCCTTGGGACTATTCGCACAACAGACCGCTACTGACGAGGCCTCCCCTCGCCCCACCCGGGACGCCCCACGCCAATTTTCGGAGCAGCATTGTAGGATCCCTAAACCAGTGCGGCACCCAGGCGACATCACCTGGGTGCCGTCCAGAACTCTGCACGTTGTGCTGCCTTGGGACTATTCGCACAAAAGACCGCTTCTAACCATTGTTGCTTTTTGTGTTGAGAAATGTTTAAATGTTTTTAGTTTTTGTTCCGTTTGTTAAAGTTAGTAGTTAATAAAGTTTTATAACCTTACTTTGTTGGAGTGTTATCTATTTTTTTTAAAACGGGTGAATGGGGCCTTGAATCGGGTTATTGTCATGTGTGGGCTTTGGAAGTGTGCTGCTGCAGGATCGGACATTTCAAACTCAAATGCACGTTCTTTTTCTTACCTTTCCGAAGCATGGAGCGCAATAGCAGGCAGAGAAAGGGTGATGCACGTGTTGAACACTACCTGACCTGGCAAGTTGCTGGCAGTGCCCCCCCGCCCGCTCCTGAAAGAGGGCACACACACACCGCCGCCCCGAGTACTTCACAAATCTTTAAAAGACCATGCGCTTGTTCATGAGGCTTAAATGGTTTATCACCTCTTCTACAACCCCTGCATCGACCCTCTGACGTTTCATGGAAAAATTACCATGTAACACAATACCAAGCCCTGTCGGCTGAAACCCCCAAGGAATCGTGGGGCATATTATCAAGGGGGTTTATCTCCGCTTTTTTTGGCTTTAAAAGCCATGAAAGCGGAGATAAAATTATCTCCCTATTACCAAGCTGTCGCTAACACCAGTTAGTGACAGCTAAAAGGAGATAGCGACCATCTTGGGCCCCGCTTTGCATGTCAGTGATATTTATCACTAATGACATGCAAAGTGGCGTGCCAAGATGTTAGCGACTGGAAACAGTCCCTAACATCGCTACCTTCTATTACCAACTTTTGGAGATATTCGCGCTAAGCGCGAATATCTCCAAAATCTAACACCTGCCCTGAGCAGTTCTTAGCCATGTTATCCAATGGGAGGTGGATAACATGGCTAAGAGCATTAGGTCAATAATACATGAATATCGCTGACTTTTCTGCGATAATAGCAAGGTTTATCTGCGATAAAAATCGCCGATGTGCGGCGATAATTTTTGTCTCTAAACAAGTTAGAGACAAAAATTATCGCTAGTTGTTCGTAATATGCCCCCGGGTTTTTGCTTGCAGAAATCGGGAGGCGGGAGACTAGCACTGAAATCAGTAGTCACACGCCTGAATCAGGAGGATTGGCATGTCTGAATTCTCTACAGCTGGGGCCATAAACTACATCCGCAGGGTTAGGTGATATCCTGGGACCAGCCTGGCATCTAAAATGGCTGCCGTGCACGACAAAATTGTGGCATTCGAAAAAAAGGCAAGATGGCGCAGCCGCTGGAAGAGATGTATCAACATATATCAGCCTCCTCAGCCACCCTCAGGAAACATAGGGGATTAGGATACCTCTCCCGCACCCCCTTATACCTAGTAATTTAATTAACGAAGCACAAAATGGCGAATTCCCGTTTCGCTACCAGTTTGCGGCCCAGTTCGCGGCCCGTGAAGCAAATGGCGAATTCCCGTTTCGCTACCAGTTTGCGGCCCAGTTCGCGGCCTGTGAAGCGCTTCTACCGTGAAAAATCATTTTTTTTTTTATTTTCCCCACGGGACCCTTTAATAACCCCAACAACATTCCTAGGGGGTGAAGAGGGGGATACCTTGCCCCCTTTCATTAAATTCCCCCTTAGTTTTTCACCTTTTCTTCTCTCTCGATCCTACCGAGAGACAAGATGGCGGCCGCTCCGGACTGTCACGCAGCAAAAAAAAAAAAAAGCTCACGCACAGCCGCTGGAAGAGATGTATCAACATATATCAGCCTCCTCAGCCACCCTCAGGAAACATAGGGGATTAGGATACGTCTCCCGCACCCACTTATAACTAGTAAGGGGATTAGGATACGTCTCCCGCACCCCCTTATACCTAGTAATTTAATTAACGAAGCACAAAATGGCGAATTCCCGTTTCGCTACCAGTTTGCGGCCCAGTTCGCGGCCCGTGAAGCGCTTCTACCGTGAAAAATCATTTTTTTTTTTATTTTCCCCACGGGACCCTTTAATAACCCCAACAACATTCCTAGGGGGTCAAGAGGGGGATACCTTGCCCCCTTTCATTAAATTCCCCTTTCGTTTTTCACCTCTTCTTCTCTCTCGATCCTACCGAGAGACAAGATGGCGTCCGCTCCGGACTGTTTAGAATGTTGACAGACACCGGAGAGCCAATCAGCTTTCTGCGCGCAAAGTTCCGATAAGCGAAAAGTAAGCGGACCGGATCGCTGCCCAGAGCGCTGTTACAGATATATATCTTGGTTTGAACGTTAATTTCTCAAAAACTACTGGAGCACATATATTGAGACCTAGCAAAGGCACATCGGGCTAACAGTCCCTACAATTTTGCCAAGTTTCGTGCAAATCCATTCAGCTGTTCGAGCTAAAAGTGAGTCCAACCGCCCTATGGAAAACTCAATGCAAAAAACGCGTTTTGGGACCCCCCTTTTTTCTCGGCCCCCCCTTGACGAAACCCCCCCAAATTTTCAGGGGCTGCTCAGAATCAAAATGTGCCATTTTCCTGAAAATTTCAGCCGATTCCGTCCACAAACGCCAAAGTTATTAGACATAGAATTTTCAAAAGTCCCATAGAGAAAAAATTCTAACTATATATACCTACTGGCGATAGCCAGTAGGTAATATATATATATATATATATATATATATATATATATATATATATATATATATATATATATATATATATATATATATATATTTTTTTTTTTATTCATATATGTGTGTGTAAAGGTGTATTAAAAAATGAGTGGCTGTATGAGTGTCTGAATGGATGATTTAGCAGGTGCATTCCTGACTGTATAAGTGAGTGATTTGGCGTGTCTTAATGCATGGGTTAGTGAGTAAACTGTATAAATGTCTGTATCTATGTCAGTTGGTACATAAGCAGCTGCCTGGGTAGGTGAGTAGCTATATAAGTGTGTATATGGGTTATTGATTCGTTGTCTGAGTATCTGTATGGGTGCCTGATTGTCTGTGTGAGTGGGTGGGAAGTTTGACTCTGTGCATAGATGTGTGAGTGGGTAATTCACTGGGTGTATACGTTCAAGAGTGTATCTGTGAAGTGCTGTATGGGTGGGGGAGTGTGTGTGTGGGTACATTAGTGAGTGAATGGATGTCTCAGTGGTATACATGTGAGTAACTATATATGTGACAGACAGTATATGTGAGTGTTGGAGTACATGAATGACTATATGTGAGAGTGAATGATTGTGAGAGTGGCTGTATGGTTGAGTGTTTGGTTGTATCAGTGATTGTATAAGAGAGTAAGTGAGTAAGTATGTGTTAGTATTTGTATAAATAAGTGAGGTGGTCTGTGTATAACTGTATAGGTGAGTAAATGGGCGTGATTGATTCTTTGCATGAATGAGTAAGTGTGTGAGTAAGTCTATGGATGAGTGGTGGTGTGTGAGTGTATATATAGGTGTATGTGTGCTGTGTTGATCAGTGACTGCATGCATGGGTTACTGTACAGGTAAATGAGTGGGTGTGTGTGTAGACATAGGAATGAGTGAGTATGTAGTATGTAGCATGAGGAAAATTTTGCGCAAATTAGGTTTGGCAAAGATGGTAAGCTTTCTGCACCGATCCCGATTAAGCGTGGTGTACGCCAGGGTTGCGTGCTTGGCCCCACTCTTTTTAGTCTTTATATTAATGGTTTAATAGATTTTTTATTAGCAGAAAAAGACCTTGATGCCCCTAAACTAGCATCCCGACCCACTCCAGCAATGATGTTTGCCGATGACACTTTATTAGTTTCTAAATCACCCATGGGATTTCAGAGGGTTCTCAATAAATTTGATGCATTCTGTTGCCATAGAGGTCTTGAAATTAATTTACAGAAAACCAAATTTATGATTTCCAATAGTTCTAAAAGTACAAGAGCTAACCCTACATTAAATGTTAAACCCCTCGAAAGAGTTACCTCTTTCGATTATCTTGGGATAACATTGCTGAAACCATGGATTGGGGGGTCCAGATCAAAAAATCTTCATTAAATCTAGCGCAGTCATCAGGCGGTATCATGAAGCTCTTCTGCAAGGCTAGTCAGAAACCATTGAGCCCGGCGGTTGAAATTTACAATGTTAAAGCTCGGGGAGGGGCGCTATATGGTGCGGAACTTTGGGGGCATGTCAACCAAGAAAACCTCACCCAAGCAGAGAATAATTTCCTTAGACAGCTGCTAAAACTCCCACGGAGCACTCCACTTATTCCGCTACGATTTGATTTGGGCCTTATGGGAATTGCGGATGTAGTAAATTTGAAACCTTTATTGTACTGGCGTCATCTGTGGGTTACCCCATAGCTTTTACCTTACAGGGAGAAACTATTAGAACTATTGAATCCACAAGGGGCTATTAAACTCCCATGGCTTGCCTATATTAAACATTCGCTAGTTAGATTGGGGTTGGGTGAGCTTTGGGACCATTCAGAGACCGCTTGTTCTTCCTTATCAAGGAAAGTATTGATGGCCCACTATGAGGAGTACAATTTGATACAGCTTCATAGTTGTTCTCGAAATGGCAAACTAACTACCGCCTTTCTAGAAATTAAAGATAGGTTTATGTTTGACCCGGTCTTAGATGTAATCAAACCAGCAGCGGTTAAAAAGCTTTACCTTCAGTTTAGGCATGGGACCCTTCCTCTCTGCTGTTTTACGCATAAGTGGGGGGATAGGCAACTTTTAAATTGCCCTGCATGTGATTGCCCTGAACAGTCAGTACTCCATGTGTTGTTTAGCTACCCTAGCTATCACAAGGCAAGAAAATGATGGCTGGTGCAGATTTGTAAGAACCTCGGAACCAGATCTTGCTCTGATGCCTTCAGGATACTGAAGTATGAAACCTGCATCCCGATAGTCTACTCTGTTGCAGGTTTCCTATTCTCAATGTGGTGTACGCGAAGGACATACATAAAAGTGTCATGAAAGGAGTTACACAGCCTTCCCGTTGGATAAGAAACAATTACTCCAACCAATTTACACTAGGGGAAATGTCTATCAAGGCTATCTGTGCCAGTTTTAAAATTAGGCCTTGTTATTACTTTAATCAACTTAAGCTTGCTAGAAGGCACTTTAGTTATGTTACAGAGAATTAGGAATTTATCTGTTCTATTACTACAATTTAAGTATTCTATGTTGACGTTGCCTCTGGTATAGAGAAGCTCTTGTCCTAGGTCCAATTCTTCCAGATTGGTAGAACATAGGTCATCTTTTTTATAAAATTTGATAGGTACATGTGTTTAGGTCATTTATTTATTTATTTGCACTTTGCACCTTCCGAGTATGAAATATCATGGACTGCCAAAAATTACCCCGTGTGAGTTTTGTTTCTTATATTCTTCCACCTCAAAATTTAGTATGATGTGTGGGCTTTTTAAATATATTGTATAGAATTCATCCACTATTATATATGTGTCAATTGCGTCCACTACCGTTTTTTTTTAATATTTCAAATCTAATTGTAATTGACTTATGTGATATCTCTCTTTTAAATGTATTTGCCTGCACCGTGAATGTACTTTTGAGGTCATGTTGACCGATTTAAAGTTTTTTTATTGAATTGAGTATGCAGTAAGTGGTATTGTTGTGTCTATCATTTTGAACATGGTAATCTCTATTTTAAAATGGGTGTATCAAAGGTTATATTAGAATGTGAGGAGGTGCTTCAGGTTATAACGTGGATGACATAATCAGTGGTGTCAGCAGTTTTGTCATTTGGGATGTTATCAGTGATGTCATGAGGGATGTCACTGACCATGTCATGAGTTATGTAAAATGTGACGTCATCAGCAGTGCATTGCATGGGCACGAGTTATAGTTAGCTCTACTGTCATATAGATATACATTGCCTATATGCTGTGTTAAGTTAGCATGAGCTTATTAGGAGTTTAAATGCCATTTTACCTTTCTGCTGCTTCTGCACAAGACACACAGCTGTTGCTTTAGCTTTGAGCCTAGTAGAATGTTTTGATTCATGCGAGAATAATATGTTGTTGCTTGGCGAGCTGTGCCTGTACAGTGAGTGCAGAAACCTTCAAGGATATCTCAACACAGTGGCTGTTGTGAGGTCAGATATTCGCACGCTCCTAGACATAACATACATGCAGCTGCGGCCAAGTTCTGGCTTTAGGCGCGTTTTATATTGCCTTGCACAGGAGCATAGAAACACACTTGATGGTACTTCGCATGCAGAGAGCTGGTGGAAGATGATGTGATCCCTTACCACTAGGATCTTTAGGTATGGGGCCGCCCTGCTAAAACCCAAATAGACCTTCTTAGATATAATATATTATACTAGCTAGGGATGGTGAGAATTAGGTCTTACTGAACCCTATTCATTTTAGCATAATACCATGCTTTCACCTTTTGTGTTCTATGGACTAGTGACTATGCTGATTACTTTGTTTCGTATAATATGTTTGCTTGTATTAGCTAGGATACTGCATTTGAGAACACTGCATTAGTGAATAAATATTTCAAATATGCAAGTGTCCTCTTTTACTCCTTGTTCTGGATTGGAATTATTTTATAACGAAAGAGTGTTCATGTGTTCCACGTTACCTGAGGTGTACTAAGTCCTTGTTCTGGTTTGTCTAAGCATTGGGAGTTTGTGATAACCAATGAGACACTGTAGCTAGTCTGGTAGGGGATTTTGGGTACTAAGGTGAGTTTTGGCACACCCTAATTCACTGAGGCTCCAAGTCTCTATGCACAATTTGTGCTGTCACTGACCATGTCATGAGTGATGTAATATGTGACATCATCAGTAGTGCATTGCGGGCGAGCGACTTATAGTTAGCTGAACTAACTATAACGGGGGAATTTCAATGATTTTGTATGAGTGAAATATCGCGCTAACTATAAAATGTGTGAAACCTATGGTTTTTTCAGTGAATTTCTAAGGTTTTTTAAATGCTAATTCCTAACTATAACGTGGCTGAAACCTATGTTTCAGCCACCTTATAGTTAGGAACCGTATGGGTACCTTTACTCAGGTACGCGTACGGTGCGTGCACCCCACGATTTAAAAAAAAATTATAATTTTTTTTTGGCCTGGGGGGGTCCTTGTGTGACCCCCTGAGCAGGCCTAGGGGGTCAGGGTGCTTCTACCCTGCCCCCTTTTTGAGATCTACAAGTTTGTTTTTCTGCTTTCCTGTGCCTTAGTCTATCAAGGCACACGATGGCTGCCAACAATTTCTGTTTTGGAGTGTTGACAAACATTGGCAGCCAATCAGCATGCAGCTTGCGCACGCGAAGGTCCACGGACCATGCGCGTACGTACGTGCGCGGTCCGCGTACCGTGCGCGTACGGTACGCGGACCCGTGCGCGTATGTTGCGCGCCTATAGATATATAAATGTTTTCAAATTCAATTTTCTCAACAACTACTGGAGGGAGTTACACCATTTAAACAAAAGGGCGTACTGCGTACCAGTCTCTACTATTTTGCCAAGTTTGGTGTAATTCCATTCAGCGGTTCGGGCTGTAGCCGTGTCTAATCGTCCTATGGAAAATAACATGGGGAAAACACGTTTTGGGACCCCCCTTTTTTCTCAGCCCCCACTTGACGAATCCCCCAAAAACATTCGGGGAAGGAGCGGAGCGTAACAGGTCATCTTCTTTGTGAAATTTGCGAAGATTCATCAACCGGCGCCAAAGTTATTCACAATAGAATGTTGCGGATTTCCTATGGAAACTAGGTCCTAACTATATATACCTACTGGCGACCGCCAGTAGGTAATATATATATATATCCATACTAATATAATAAAGAGAGAGCCCAATCCTTTGAGGCGGGTAATCTCAGGAACCACAGCACCAATCACAACACCCAATACAGCGTTAGAAACGGCAGTTGCAGCAGAAGGCTATGCAGACGCCCACCATATACATTTAAAAGGTAAAAGAACTATGCCAGCAAAGTAGTCCCTTGTGGGCGTGTCTGCGTTGTGCTGTGGGCGTGTGCTGGGGGCGTGACAAACGCTGGGGCGTGTGGTACGTTCCGCCCTTCATGCCATGTATCATATCGTGTGCTAATCCCACCCTGCTCCCTTTAAATACGACTGCACCCCATAATCATAACCCACCCCTACTCCTTAAAATACCCCAACACCCTTAAACACTAACCCATCTTAACCCAATAAATATACCCTGTACCCCAAAACCCAAACCTATCCCTAAACCCTAAAAATACCCCTGTACCCCAAAACCCAAACCTAGCCCTGAACCCTTAAAATACCCCTGTACCCCAAAACCCAATTCTACCCCTGAAGCCAAAAATTACCCCTGTACCCCAAAACCCAAACCTAGCCCTGAACCCTAAAATACCCCTGTACCCCAAAACCCAAACCTACCTCTAAACCCTATAATACCCCTGTACCCCAAAACCCAAACCTAGCTCTGAACCCTAAAAATACCCCTGTATCCCAAAATCCAAACCTAGCCATAAACCCTGAAAATACCCCTATACCCCAAAACCCAAACCTAGCCCTGAACCCTAAAAATACCCCTGTACCCCGAAACCCATACCTATCCCTAAACCCTAAAACTACCCCTGTCCCCATAACCCAAAAATTATATCTGAACCCTTAAAATACCCACACACCCCAAAACATATACCTCAGTACCCCAAAACATATACCCCTATACCCATACTTACCTTATCCAAACATTTTTAAAAAACATGGCTTTACCATTCATTCATTTACAACGAATTTTGTTGCAAATGTATGCGTGGTAAAAGCATATAAAATGTAATACAAACCGTTATAATGGCATTGCAGAGTCATGGTACTTTCGTAATGAAAGTATGCGGAGTGATGGTATGCGGAAAGAAAGTTGCGGAATAATGGGTGTTTACCCTCCCCCCGGTAAGTACATTGGTGGCAGGGCGGCCCACATCTCTAGCAACATACTCATATTTATTCACCACCCATTTGAAAAATGCACAGGTCTCTCTCATTGATGGCCAGCACTGACATACACTTTAAGACATACCTCCCGCCACAAGTTCTAGAATTGGGAACTTTAGAGCTGGGGAGCTACGTTCGAATCTCGGCATCAGCTCAACATCCTGTGATTCCTGGCAAATCGCTCTGTCTCCCCGTGCCTACCACAAATGAATGTGTTCTTCTGTAATATAAATTGTGCACATGCCATGTTGTCGAGTTCGGGCTATATAATATTGCAAGGAAAAATAAAGTAGGGAAACTCGAGTTCACACACTACTGAACGTGCACTCTTAAGTGCATCAGCAGTGCACTGTGAATTGGAGCATTTCACAGGCCTGTCACAGATAAGAAATGCTATCCAAACGGAATCCTACAAAACAATATACTGGCCGGCAGCAATTCATACCCGGACAGGGTCGGGACGGGCTGCTAGTGTATA